>NC_071976.1:5529914-5539833 GCF_026283585.1 Hylaeus volcanicus | reverse complement strand
CTTACGTCTAACAATCACGAATACAGAAACAATAACTGAAGAGATTCATTTTAACAGACAATAAATTATGTTTATTTACAAACAACATTCAAGTTCAAGTTTTTGTGAAGATATCTTCATTTTACAAATTTATTTTTTGTTAAACCTGTAACGTTTTATTTTGATCGTTTCAGTGATAAAGGATATTTAACATGTTTTGGTATCGTGTACAAATTTCATGTACCTTAGAATAAAATTGACCGAAATATACATTTTTGTTTACAATCATGCATCTTTGCTTAGGATTGTCTGGCATTTCTCGGATACGTATGAAAATTTCCTCATTTTCAGTAATGAAAAAAACCATTCATATTCTCGATAGTGTCCACTATCGACAGTTCTCCGGCACTAGTGTGCACGTGAATGCAACGCCCACGCGTGCAACCTTTCTCCGGTAATGTACGCGCATGCGCGCCACTTATACGCCCGACAGAGCATAATCGAGCATAACTCCCTTATACTTTACACGACAGGCTCGCAACGGCCTGGTCATTACGCGACTTATGCAATGTCCGCGAGCGTGCGTGTTCCACAGACGCGACGATCTTTAGCGATCTTTTTACGCATTCCAGCTTCCTAGGCGTGGACCGAGTCGGGCCTTTTTTTGTTCCATCGTTTATTAGGCCTGGCCTCGTTCTTCCTAGCGATAACGTTTTGCTGTTAAGGCAGAGGTTGCGATAGTTGATCGTTTAACACATTCACTGGCAGGCAGATTTAAACTCTTTTAGTTATCTTCGTTTTCGAATGACATAAGTAATGTTTATGGTTGTGTAATTATTATTGTCAGGTTGAGTAAACAGACTAGATTAACCCTTTGCAACAAACAAATTTGTCTTTAATGCGCATATAAATTTCTTTTAAATTTATAAATCGTTAACGCGTTTAAATTAACATTGCGTTTAATACATGTTTATTTGTTCCTTTTCATTATATTCGTGACTGAAAAGACTATAAGTTCATCCCTCGAGTAATTGCAATCAAGTTGAACTAAGAGACATCTCGTAGTTGCCAGCGCGTGAGTTAAACTCCTTCATTTTCAAATAACGCGAGTAAAATCGTTACTGGCTCTCGGATTATTGGCATGATAATCGCGCCACGAACCGCGCCATCGTGTTAATTAGACCATAGACACTCGAGTAGGTGTAAATCTAAATGCACATTAATCGGTCAGCCGCGGGAAAAAGATGTTGGCCAGAGCGTGACATACTTGGAACCACGTGGAATCACCGTGTAACAATCTACACGTTCCCGCGTTATGGTCCCATTCGCGTAAACGCAGAACTCGCACGCCACGGAATTCGATATTTATAAATGCGTCTGCCGCGTCGGTGTTAGACGGAGCGGAATGGGGCGATGCTTTCTAAACGTTTCGAAAGGTCTAAAAATATTGGCGAATTTTTACGGGCTTTACTTATAAGCGAAAATTGATAGTGTTCGTTTTAATTAATTCTACGATCGGGTGGTTTTAGTGAATTTTATCTCGTTGGATGTGGTATTAAATCATTAAATTGTATATTAGATTGCTAGACTTGGATGAATGAGAAATTATATAATTGTTATTCGTTCAAACTATGTTTGGTTTGTGAATGTAAATCTACGAAAGGATTGTTGATTAAATATGTACATAATGTAGACAATTCCACGGTAGAGAATTTAGAAAAGAATAATAATGAAACATATGCCAATAAATACTATTAATTTTAAATTGCATTGGACTAAAATCGATTATTGTTAATCCAAAACGTTTTCGCAATGATTGGAGAGAATGAAGTAGAATAGCCTCTGCTAAAATTTCATTAACTTGCAAAACGCTCGACTAACAAATAAATTACATTTACCAGTAATAATCCAAATAATATGGAAGGAACAAACAAGTTACAAAAATCTGAGTTAACGTACGTCTTCTCCAAAGACACCGACACTGAAATCGTATCAAAAATATCATATTCATAAATATATAACGATAATATGTATAATATATACTAAATATAAATATATAATTACATTATATCCAATTATATCATTATATTAATATTTAGAATCGAATGTCTCAACGATGCAACACAGCAACGTCGTTATTTTCAATGTCCACTTACAAATACTCCGATAACAACTGAAAAACACAATCCAACTAAATGATACTACCTTCGCCCAAAAGAAAAACATTCCAATTATATTATTATATTAATATTTAGAATTGAATGTCTCAACGATGCAACACAGCAACGTCGTTATTTTCAATGTCCACTTACAAATGCTCCGATAACAACTGAAAAACACAATCCAACTAAATAATACTACCTTCGCCCAAAAGAAAAACATTCAAACCCAAGCGAATTAAAGAAGACAAATCCTAAATTAGAATTACGATAAATTAATACACATCTGTTTAGAATTTCCCAAGAAGCACGTGTTTAAACCCGATGCATCGGTCGCCCGTTTACCTACTTCCGCGTTATCGCGAGGTCAATCAGAATTTCAATTAGGCGGTGCACGCGTGATATCGTGTACGCCCGTCGCACCGACGTAATCATTTTCTTCGGCGTACCTGGTCCGTTCCCTCGATTTGGACGATAGGTCAGGTCATAGCCATCGCTACGGGACACGTTATCTCACAGTCCGTGACGGATGACACAATGGAGTACATTGACACTACGTGCCACGCTATCTGGCAGTATCTCACATCGTGGCTGCACATACACGAACCGGAATCGACGTGTGCGCGCGATTCTTGTACGAGACCCGATGTACACGCACGCAGAACGGTTGCGAAGGTGGAGGTACTTTCACCAGGTAGCCAAGTTTCACGATGCACGCCGATAGCCAAGAGCAGCCCACTTTGAGAGCTGCATTCCGAGTGCATACTGCACCCTGTTTCCAGGTTCGGATTAATAACGCGAAAGACCCGACGTTTCCTCGCGCATCCGAGCTTCCTTCCGCGATCCCCGCCGCGCAAGGAACGGACTTCTTAGCCGGGTGTCCTCTAGGGGTTGTTTCTTTAATCCTTCGACCGCGGAACGATTTTTGACGGAAATTCTGAGAGGCGTGGAGGTGTGAATTTTTAAAAAAAACATATCAGCTCATGGGGGATGATGGACGAAACTTTTTTATATTTACGGTTTATTCGTAGGAGGTTTTGTTTAAAAAATAGAAATTAACAACTTGAAAGACCTTTCTTGTGAGATCTTGAGTACCCTGATCCTGTTGCTGTTGCGTTAAAGAAAACAAAAGCAATAGTCGAACAATCGAATCTAAAAAAATATCACCTTATAGAGAATGACAAAACGAAACTTTTTTTTTATTTACAGTTTATTCGTACGACGTTTAGTTTCAGAGATAAAAATTGAAAACATAAAACACCTTTTTCCTGAAATTTAATTTTTGTGGCGAACTTGGATATACTAAAAATGTGTATAGATAATATTAATCAAGGGACACTACTTGATAAAGAAAGCCTTTCTTTATAAACCGTCGAGAAATAAATCTTCCAACGATCGAGATATTAATTAATAAAGACGCGTTTCATATGACGCACAGGTGAGAAAAGTGTTTCCGTGGTCCATTGACACGACAAGTCGCTTTATTATTTTAAAAAATATACCTGTGTGCGTATAGAACGGCACAGTGGTATCCCTGTACTTTCACCAGCTACCCAAGTTTCTCGATACTCACGATACATTCGAGAGGATGCTACGAATATCACGCATGAATATTTCATGTATCTTGCAGTCAGCGTCGTCCAGAACCTTTTAATTTCTACCGACGTTTCTCAAATCGTACTTTCAAAATCTTCGACTCGAATCGCGTTTTTTAATAACCGAAGACGATGTTCATTTGAACATTCTATTGTATGAATATTATCACTTGAGGAAGAAATTATTTCATGGTCATTTATATTTAAATTTAATTTAATTCACATTTGATTAATTTTAATGTTAAAGAATAAAAGCGTGACTCTATAGAACTGGAGAATTGAGATTCAAATGAAATTATGTCTTATATTTGAGTTTCGAAAATTTAGCAATGTTACAGAACTTTGAACCGAACTCTCTGCATGGTCTAACACTGTGTGCCGAAACTTTAAAACCGGTTTTCTTGAAACGACATTTTTCAAGCTGACCGAAGTTTATCTGGGGAACCTATAGAGGCACGGATATAAAGTAAATGTCCCTCTATCGTCCCAACCAAAATTATCCGGATATGTGTGTCGTTTTGTTCGTCGTAGAAGCTCTAAAATTTGTTTAAAATTGTGTCTTTTAGTGAAAAAGATTAAAAATAGTTTGGCATCAATAGAACAGGGTACCATGACAGAGACTTTCCAATAAAGAGCCTTTGTGACTATTATCGTTGTTAAAATTCATATAAATATTGTCGTTTGAAAATAAAATATTCGAATCTGAAATATTAAATAAAAAAGATTTTGTAGTCATTTATTTTTATATTCTACATTCTTTTCTATCCTCATGAATTTTCAATTTTGTGTTACTATAACCACTCTCGACATCGAAGATAGGAGTCTTCACACCATCCCCATAAAAGTCAACCAATAAAAAAAAATTATCTAACACGTTTCAATCCTCTCTCTCATGCATGTGCCAAGTGTCCACGACCATCAACGATTGCAAATTGTGGGACGTTCCTTTTGGGTCATTGTTGACCCAGCGCCACAATCGACCGCGTTCCGTCATTCAATGCTTCTATCTCGGACTTTATCGCGAATGCGCGGGTTTTTCAGCGGACAATGAGACGAAAGTAAGTCGAAGAGTCCACGAATGGACTTTCGAATGCGTAGTATGTTGCGTCCTCCCCGCAAGTCCAGCAGTTACTGCCACGCGCGCTCACGCGATCTCGCGCGAGGAACGATAATAGCGCGTTTAAGTACGTATAAATTCCGTCGTATAACTTGCGACTCCGTAGGGGCGCTTCGAGTGCGCCGTTAATAAACTCCGGGAAGGAAAACGACGCGAGGAGCAATGAATTTTCAGAAACGGGAGACACATTTTGTCTCTTCCTTCCTCTCTTCTTTCTCTGGTTCGACTACGTGGGTGGACGTGGCGGACGTGCCTCGTCTACGTTGCCTGAATTCGAAGACGGGCCCCGGGACTGGTCGGAGGGATCCGATGGCCATTGCCGTTGTCGAATTTCGCGTGTGGGATAAACGAACCGTATTAGTCAAGTATAAAAGGGAACAAAAAGGGGCAAATTTGTGCACGTGATGAGTAATATGGTGTAGTAGTGGGGCTACCACTCACCGGATTGGTTACCTCGATTATTGCGGGAGTTTAAGCTCCCATTTCCTGCAATAATCGAGGTTCTACTGTATTGGAATTATTGAAACTGAAAAAAATCAAAATCGAACATATCAACTACCCTCAACTACCCCTCCATAACTCTTAGAAAAGAACTTTGTACATTACTATATTAATCCAGTCTATAATTAGAATGATCAAAAGCCTCTGTAATTACACAATTATAAACACAGTTAATAATCTCCACTAAGTAGACACCGAAATTAAAAAGCCTATGTATAAGCTCCCAGTAGACGAAGAATTAAAGTTTGAAATAGCCAATGGGACAAAAACAAACGGGGCCTATCTCGCCCAAATCGGCACGTATTTTTATGAAAGCTTCCGGCCAAGACGCGGAGAAAGCAACGCGAACGTAACGGAGCCCCGTGGAAATTTATTCGACGTTTTATAGCCCGTTTTTGATAACGCGAAGCGTAACCGTCTGCGAACACGATGATCGTGTTCCCGTTCGTCTAGTCTAACCATGTCAAACACGTGGCTCGATGCAACAGATCAGTGGTTCTTAACCTTTCTAAGTTCGCGGCACGGTTCCAAAGAAGACTCTTGATCTTCTTGGGCTCGAGGTACGATTTAGAGAGAGAAGAAACCTGACCCAGACCTCGATCGCGAATAATTGAAATAAGAAGAACAGGTGTAGTAACAATAATAAATTGCTTGTAAAGTGTACATTCGATAGAGGGAAAAATTTGGTGCGAAAGAAAGCATCAGTTTATATACAAATATATTTGTAATATTTCAACCCTGTTGAATTCCAAAATATCCTTGTCCTTGAACCTCTGCGCAAAATTTCAGCTTTTAGGTTCAAGGATCCAGCTTTGGCGTTGATACGTCAATGAGCTTT
Source organism: Hylaeus volcanicus (assembly GCF_026283585.1). Classification (NCBI taxonomy): domain Eukaryota; kingdom Metazoa; phylum Arthropoda; class Insecta; order Hymenoptera; family Colletidae; genus Hylaeus; species Hylaeus volcanicus. Next base: position 5,533,644 of record NC_071976.1, on the reverse strand, counting down.
CATTCTTCTATAAACAGATATAGATCAATAGCGGTATATTCATTCTCGTGTCAGAGATTGGAAAATAGTTAACGCAAAGAGACGTCCTCCCAGAAGAGACATCCGAGTGGAAAGGGTTGAAATCTAGCTCTACCTTTCCCCACGACTCCAGATTTAATTTCAAAGCACCGATCAGTTAACGAATTCGCCGAAATTTTCTAAATCACTCCGGAATTCGAATATTGGCAACCACAGAAAAATTCCACGGGTAGCCTGGGAGGTTTACGCTCGCGGAGGTCCATCGCAACGTCCGATCTGGTGCAGAGGATCAGAGGAACCGAGTCTCGGGGCAACGTGGCTCGTAGGCACGGCGATGTTGACCAGCTCGCTCGCAAATCGGGTACAAGGTAAAGGATTCGTACGTGAGTGGCGTTCCAACGGCATCAGGTTTTATCGTGGATCGTACCGCGGCTTCATTATTCGTTTCTGGCACGTACGGGCATTCACACCCGTTCGAGCCACGATCGCGGGCTTGCCAGCGGATTTCTTTCCTCCGCGAGACCCGAACGAAGAAACAGAATCCACGACGATTCCTTTGGCCCGATCGTACCAGCCCTCCCCTATCCGCTCGGTACTCGGGTGCATAACGAATAGTTCCCGCGTTCCTCGCCGTTTTCTACCGAGAAAGACGCGCGTCTTCCGACCGGGACGCCGCGGCAAAATTTTATTTCAGTAAAGAAGGCGAATGGAAGCACCGTGCGAATCATCCGTTCCCAACGTTTTATGGATTAACACATTCGCGACCAACAGATATTTTACGTTTCTGGTACAGGCGAAAATAATAAAATTCTGGAGCTGGATATCGTAAAGTATCGTTAGGGCGAAGATGAAAATTACAGGATATGTTTTGAAATATCGATGGTGTAAATATGTAGTGTATAGAATAGAAAGATTTTCATAAATTTTTCATAACCAGGAATAGTTGAAAATTTCTACTGTGATTAAGCTTCGTTTACAGGCTATTGCAAACTACATAATCAAGTATTTATTGTGGTATTTAATTTTGTGACTTCATAGAAATTCGAGTATTTCATTCAAATTTACTTTGGTTGACGCTTAACTTTTAGAGTTAATTTTTTTTAGTTCCTCTTAAGGAGTCATAAAGGTCTTAATGACTTTTTTAATTGAATGCAAAAGTATTTCACATAGTACTAAATTGAGTAATGCATGAAACAATTGTGTACAATTTATGCATTGTATTTAAGAATAGAAAGGATTATCACATAAAAAGGTGTAATGATCCTATTTGAAGTAAAAAGGTAAGTAATTTAGTACTTGAAAGTTTGAACATTTCTGAAAAAACTATATGTAGTTAAATTAAAAATGACGAAGATAAGGAAATACGTAATACTCGTACAACTATTATGGATACTATGAATATAGAATTAAATAAAATTCATAAACGTTGACCTATGTTCTCTCGAATTATATCGTCAATATTATTCTTGAAAAAAATGCATATACATAAACGCATTAGACTCGGAAAGAAGAAATTAATCACCCGAGACTTATCTATAACAGATAGTATAGCGTCTGCAATTGTACAATATAATTTCGTTCTACTATTCAAATCGTGAAACCTTCTTTATACTTTATTGGTTATTCGAAACGTTTGCAAGTAAGAATTCCGCCTGTTTTTTCCTTTGAAAAGGATGGATCCCATGGAGCAGGCGCGCGAGTTCTCGAGGACCATTCTCCGCGGATGCTGCGAGAGGGTATTTTTACCGCGTCGGCCATTGTTCACTGTTTACGGTAAAAGGGATTTATACCCGCTCGTTGATGTACGAATCGATCTGAAATTGTAATCGCTGCGGAGAACCGGTGTGTCATTGATTCTCGAGCGAACCACCGAACAGTCAGGCCTTTCTATTCTCGTTAGGATGGTATACAGAGCGTTTCCTAACTTGCGGGTATCATGCAACGGAACTACACTTCTCGGCAACGTGATAGCACACATCAGTCAACTATTATTCTAATCACATAATCGCCCGTTAATTACATTGTCTAACGTCGTCTTACTGGGACTGAAGGGTTTGCTCATCTTTCGCTTAGAAAAGCGACATTTGGGATATTTTTTTAAAAGGAAAGCATATAATATATCGAATTGGTACTCGTTGAGATTAACTTCTCGAAATTGTCGATAAATAAAAGTAAGTTTGTATAAAAAATAAAAATACGAGCTTTACAGTTGTTAATATTAAACTGTAAGAGATATGGCAGACAAAAATTAGATCAAGACTTTAATTACCACTCTATGTAAACATTAACATTAATTTAAACTGACATTAACTTGTGCATGCTAGGTATAACAAAAGCTTTGCGTGTTTGTTTAAATTGAGCACTGTAAGTAGACAAACAACAGCACAGTTAATAAGTTTCAGTAGATAGAGACTGCAATTGGGAAGACCACAGTAGACAAAGTGCTAAGTCACACACAATTATTACCATTTCAAACGTTATATTCATTTATATTTATATTCATCCACTTATATTTATATTAACGTTCACGAATTTTATTTAATTTATAATTATACTAAAAGTAATTTTAAGTAAACAATTTTGTAGTAAGCAAAGGAATGTGAAAGATTTAACAAAAACTCCACCTGGATAAAATTATTTTCTTTCGCAATTTAACTAGTTCACGATGTGTATACCTATCGATTATACATATATATATATAATTTATTTTATATATATATATAATTATTTATATATAATCGATTATGTATATTATAATATATCATTATATTAGGTTGTCCCGAAAGTTTCTTTCGTTTTATTAATAATTAATATATACAGAATATTTTATGTTTTATGTTGCATTACTGAATTGTGTACGATTCATTTCGCTTCATTACTGTTACAGCATCAATGTCTAAGAAATTAGATTGTCTATTTACATAAACACTGCCACAGAAAATAATTGAATGCAACTCACGAAATAAACTTTCGGGACAACCTAATATTTTCGAACTTTAAGAAGAAGTGGACGAATAAAAATCACTATTTCGCATTTATTTCGACGAATGTAATCAAATAATTCCCGCCAAATTTTGAATTAACGTACTCCCGCGTATCAACAACCACCAAAAATAAAACCACGAATAAAAAAGTGGATACGTCCTCCGACAATGGAATGCCTTTAAATATCTCATCGGAATTTTTGTATCGCGTGTTCGCGATAAAAATCGCTGCACGAGCGCGCGCGCGCGCTCGCTTCACCCACACAATGGCGTGGCTCTATTCTGTGACCGGGTCCTGCGAGTCGGGGACAAGGCGCGGAATTGTTCGGAATAACCTTCGTGCGGTTTGAGGTCCGGCTGCAACGTGACCGTGAAGGTCGGAACACCGCAAGCCCTTCGCATAAATTCCTCTCTATGGCACGTTCTCCCTAACTTCACCCGAGAGGAGTCGTGCTCCTCGACGGAATATCAATGATGGTACCACATAAATTGAGAGATGCTTTCGCGATGGGCTCCTGAGAAATACCCTTATCAGAGAGAGGTATTTATAAGTTATACGCCGGGGTCATGAGCGCGCCGAATTTTTATCATTTCTTCCAAGTTTTTCTGTACGCGCACGCAAAGGTATTCGAATGGTTGCGTTTCGAGCGTTCGATTTTAAAATATGTTGTAAAAGAGGGCGTTTCGTTTAGGGTTAAATATCTCAGGAAGGGCTGAAGTCATCCAAA
>NC_071976.1:5523411-5529904 GCF_026283585.1 Hylaeus volcanicus | reverse complement strand
AGGGCTGAAGTCATCCAAAAAGTTTCGTTTAGGGTTAAATATCTCAGAAAGTGCTGAAGTCATCCAAAAAGTGTTTTTAGAAAAGTTCTGTTTTGGTGTAAAAGGGTCGCTATTTAAATAAATTAATATTTTGGTTAAATCTCCCACATGACTTTGCTTACTCCAAAATTGTTTACATAAAATTTCTTTCGTGAAAACATTTCTTTTTACAGCTTCATCCCCCTTGTGCAATATTGAACCATTCCTCTTTAAATGGAACGCCCTGTATAATCCCTTTCAAAAAGGTTTAAAAGACATCATATCATATGAATTACTTAGCCTAAATTACATTTCACAAATAAAATAAGAAATCTTGTCTTAATATCTGTTTAATGGAATAAAGATTGTGGATAAATCGCTAAACGGTGTCTTTATCCATTACCTATTGTTCGAGTAAAAGGTTGCCCATCACTGCGCTCAACTGACAAGGATTCATTAACCCAAAGGGCCAAAACGGTTAAAACAAGGTACCACCGAAGGTTAAAAAAAGAAAAAAGAATTAAAAAGTTCCCCAGTCACGTAAGCAAAAAAAGTACCAATGCAATCGTACATACGTTCTCCTTTCATTATCGCGAAAAAATGCATTCGTCGTGAATTGCGATTCAGTTGCATACAATTTCGAAGTCTTTACCATTACGATGCTTTACGATACCCTAAAGGTAGAGATGCCTTTGCAATCTCACGTGGCGAGAAACACTTGGATTCCCGGCTCAACCTGAACCGACTGCTTCCTGATCCGAGCTGAGATTGAAACGTGCAACAATGTTGACCCCATCCGAACCAATTACTTCTCGATCGTGACCTGTAGCACGGTTTAAGTATCAGAAAATACTCGAACCGGTCGATTCTCATCTCTTGGTCGAATTAAGATTTAAATACCAGTGAATATCGTCTTCAAATAGTATGTTTATTTTTATATTAAATAATGAATTATATTGTATACTATGTACTAGCATTATCAAAGGAAAGGTTTTCGATCTCATGATTGGGTTCATCTCAAATAGCACGTAGGTTGCTTTAAAAGTATGCAGAAAACTAATTTATGATACATTAATTGATATTAATTTATGAAATTATTAAATATTATACAATAAAACATTTCTATAGGTTGGCAAAACATGAACAAATATACATACAACGTTTGAAGTGAACATGTAAATAGATCTTGTAAAATAAAAAAAAAAAATTGGCAATGTCACCAAATTCTTAAGACTCCAAAATAGTAGAATTCATTAAGGAATTACCCCATTGAGGATGTCAAAAAAAAAAGCCAAAGTTTGTGACTTTTTATGGAAGAAGTATGTCCTAATAAAATTATCAGATTACACATTAATTTACAGCATTAAATTAAATATTTCTAGAATTCCTACTAATTAAAAAAAAAAAAAAATTAAAAAAATATCCAACAGTTCGTAACAGTAAAATCTCCGACAATTAAACTGTTTAATCATAATCAAATAATCAGGTTACACATGAATTTACAACATTAAACTAAATATTTCTAGAATTCCTTCTAACTCGAAATAAAACAAAAAAAGAATATCAAACAGTTGGTAACGGAAAGAGTCTCCGATAATTAAACTGTTTTATACGCGCCGTTGTTTATGCCCGTTAAACGAACGCAATGTAAATAATTGCCGGTAGGAGAAATGTACACCCACGGGTGTCGCTAAACTGGAAAAGAGTTACACGCGTCACGGTTTTCCACGCGAGCGAAACTCGCGGTGGAATTTCGCGTCCGTAATATTCGCACGTAAATAACGAGCCGCGGAGAAAAGCCACGGACGTAAATTCAATCGAAACGCTTACCTTGAGCGCCATTTAAATCAACGGAATTCCAACATGCTCTGCGAGAGGAGCTGCTAACTACCAGACTTGCAGCAACAATCAACGTGCCTGAGAGGGCAGAAAAGAAAAAGCTGCAGGAGATGCAGCTTCGTAACTTGGCAATAAATTATAAATTGTGATCAGGCAGGCGGTGCTCATCGATGCATTATGGATCGTGCACCGGGATTATGCAGGTCGAACACGGCCGGGCATCTGTAAATCCTACGTTATACATACAGTACTGTGCAAAAGTCTTAGGCCGGTATGTGGAGCTTCCATTACACTTCGATTAATCTACGTTGATATTTCTAGATTTCTTATTGCGCTTTATAAAAGTAATATGTATGTATTTATTTTATTTGCTATTGTATATTTGTTATTGTGCTCCATAAAAGTAATATATATATATAGAACAAAGAGTACTGTATTTGAAGGATCACATTTGGGAAGTGCAATGGTGCATGTGCATTGTGCAATCGATAGTTGAATTATTTTCTTATATTTAAAGTTTGGTACGCATACACAATTTTGCTTATTATTCTTTTTCTAATAGGCTACAAGTATACTATATGTACAAAGAATAAAATTATTTAAAATATTTAGAGTAGAATGAAACATTAAAAGACACGAATTAAAAGTCTGAACATTTCTGAGAAAGAAAGAATTACATGAAAGTTGTTCGAGAAGAGTCAACACTGTCACGAAGGTAAAAGCAGTATTAATTATTAAATTCTCCTGTAAATTTATCCTATTTTTATCTAATTTCGGATACACTACACAATTATATCGGTAAAATAAAATCTATATAAGCTAAATAAAAGTTTGTACTGCTTTCCTTAGCAGTAGAAATGTAAAAGATGTAATGTACCATAAGCAGCCTAAGAATTTTGCGCAGTACTGTACATAGAACATCTCTACGTGTGCTGTTTTACATTTCATACATCGTGGGCCCCGAACGATCGAATTGTGATCGTTACAAAGTCATTCGGGGGTGTGTGAAAAACGGATAAAAAATTACGTAACGGTTTGTCAGCCATTTCAGCGAGACATTTTCTACGGATAAATAACGACAAACCCACGCACCGGCTATTTTTATTACTAGACTGCGGATGTTTATGCATTTATGGGAAATAGTGGGAGTGGCAGTTTATAGGCAGTGGCAGTGCATTTAGAAAAAAATGTCAAAGAAAAAACACGAATGGTACAAAGAGTACTATATCTGAAAAACTATACTTTTTTGTAAGTGCACGTTTGGAGGAGTCGCACGGTTTATGTGCAGTCGATAGATGCGTTACTTTTATAAATTTGAAGTTTGGTAGCCATGCAGTTGTTCTTGTTACTATAATTCTAACAGATTGCAAGTGTACTTGATAATTATAATAATTGCAAAAGAATAACAATAAGTAAAACTATATTCAGGACTTACAAGGTTGGTTACTTTAATGTACCGAAATGAAGAGTAAGTGTGCCTGTTTAAACTAGAATTATAAATTATTGCATATAAAAATCCAGAATTAATATCTACACCTAATATACACCTGTATTATAATTGTACAGGTCTGAAGATGACTCGAGACAGTAGAGCCGAAACGTAATAAAAATTGCTCGTGCAGGCCTGAGGGTTCACACTGATTTATTTAATTATTTATTTACATGGCACTCTTCTCACATTTTCCACAGACGCCTCCGTATTTGTACAAAGAATTCGGTACCGTCATTGTCCTCCAAATAAAGCGAATGAATCACGTCTCCGCGATTTTCTGTAGCCTTTGATCGCGTGCATTTCACAGACCATGTAAATTAGCTCCCCATAACCCACTGTCGCACAACATCTCGCGTATTTACAATGTCTTTTCTTTTTCTTCGTGTTTTTGAAAGGCGTCTATGCTCGCAGAGAGTTCAAGGCACGACATCGACGCTGCATTAATTTACACTTTGTCCATTATTTATTTTTGTCTTCACTTAGGTACTCCTCGAGACATATTTCATTTAAGGCTTGTATTTAATTTTTGAAAGATACGACGTCTTATCGAGGCAGATATTTCATCGAAAACGCGACGATTCGTTTATTACGATGCATCGCTCTCTTCGATTAAAAGAAATACGTCAGACATTCTTCCATTTGCAAACAAGTTTTCGGATAGGTACCGCGTAACGCCTCCAGATAAGATCTAAATTTGTACATAACTTGTTTCGTCATTTTCGCGCTTACCAGAGATTCACGAAACTCTCTTGTCACTGGATTTCTCGGATGCTCGATGCTCGATTCGAAACGACCGTTGGCATTCTGCGCGCCACGGTTGCAACAACACATGACACTAATGGGTCATCTCCTCCAAACGTGAATTCTCATTTACAATTTTATATATTTATCTCTGGTACATAATCTTTTGGCGAGATGAACCGATAACAGGCCTGTTGGCTGATGTAATTAAATATTTTCTGGTGTGATTATTTCTCCATATGTACGAGAAGAGTGTCAATGTTTTTTATTAATTTATAATGACGTTTGTAATTGAGATTTATAAAAAGAAAACGAATTTGACAAGAAATTTTAGTACGAATTTAAATTTTAATGAGAATTTTATAAGAAATTTATAGTACAGAGTGTAAATGCTTAATAATTTATGATGATCGTAACGATGATGTGCGATATTCGTCGTTTGTTTGTGCATTTTTGTGTGCTACTTGTACGAAACTTGTAATTTTTATGTGGAACATGCGATTTGTGTGCTGTATGTATAATTTATGTATGATGCGCGAGTTGTTGGACGAATTTTTATGAATATTGTTGTTTTTAAGTTTGTTGCATTTTTCTGTGGAAGATTTTTGTGATTGCATAGTATACTATAGCTTGTCTAGTTTGTGTAGGACCTGAATTTTTACGTAAACTGTATAATTATTGTAGCTCGTGTACGATGTACATGGTCTGGTTTGTGTAATACATGTATTTTCATATAAAGTATGACATTTTTATAAAAATTTTTGTAATATTTACATTCTTATTATACATTCTTTTACACGGAATATGTGTATTGTGTGCACTTTATAATTATTGTTTGATCTACATGGTATTTATAACATTCCGTGCACTTTTGAGAGATTTTTAAGTATTCATCATACTCTTCGTTGAAACGCGTAATTTTTGTACTGTATATTGTGTTGTTTCTGTGATACTTATATTTTTATATAAAACGTGAGATGCTTTTAAATACAATTTGTCAGAAATTTATTGTATTTTTATGCAGAATCTAATCTTTGATACTGTATATGTCTCTTATCAGATCCTAGTTATATTTTTTGTATAAAATGTGTGATTTTTTCCGAACTTGTATTTTATAACAGAACATCGATTCGTTGTAAATCACACTACGTCGTCTCCAACCTGGTGCGAAACCTCGGGCCACGCGATGGCCAATTTGAAATTCTAAAGGTTCTCCGTGGAAATTGATGCGAGAGTCCGCCGTGAGCTATTACTCCAGAAGGCGCTTAAATATCTGATAACAGTACAGGTAATCAGCGTCGAGGAATCAAACCTGTCTCGATTCTGAGTCGCGCGTGAACCGAGGGAATTCGGTATACCGTGCTAACGGCTTCTGCGAAATTTCGGCACGGGACAGCTGATGTATTCTGGCTTAACACATCCTTCCGTCGTCTCGTAACCGCGGCAGTTAGGGCCCCCCCTAATGGAAACGTAATCACCGAGGAGAGAATATTGGACCAGCGATCGAGCTCAGACACCATCCTTTTCCATATCCTTCTCTTGAAACCGGGTGTCCGTGATTATTATAATTATATTTCGGTGCAATGGATTTGTATATTCTAATCCTTTATTCTTCCTCCTTTAAGTAAATCCGAAACGTTGTATATTTCGCGTGTTTAACACGTTGACGGCCATACTAAATTCTTAAAAATGTCTACTGTAATGAATTTGTATGAAATACTTGAATTTCGGTGAAGTTAGACAAATAGATACCACGATAAATATTTGATCACGTAGTTTCCAATAGTCGGTAAATAAAATTTAATTTTCTATGACATTTAACTTACAAAATTAATTTTTTTCGTTCTTCAGTAAAAAGCACTGTTACCCATATATGAGTGACACGGCGATCGACGTGTTCAATGACCACACATTCCTCAAACATTCATCGTCAGTGGTCTCCAAAAAATAGGTCTCATATAAAAAGGATCTCTTTCACGATTTCTACTTATTTCTGAATGAAGGATTATCGTCCGTTAGGTTGTAATAATTATTTAAATGACCACATATTCCACAATACCAGTTTTCTCCAAAAAATTAAGATCCTTATAAACAGGATTCCTTTTATAGTTTCGAACCATTCCTGAACGAAGGACCGCCATCTGTGTGGCTTAACAATTCATTAAATGACCATTTGTTTCATAAAGATTTAACATCAGTTGTCTCAACAAAAAGTGAGTCGCATACAAGATCAATTTCTTTCACAGTTTCGACTTGAATTAATTTCTGAATGAAGAATCGTCTTCTATTTGGTTGTAACGATTCGTTAAATGACCATTTGTTTCATAAACATTTAACATCAGTTGTCTCAACAAAAAGTGAGTTTTATACAACATCAATTTCATTCACAATATTGACTTGAAT
>NC_071976.1:5521308-5523401 GCF_026283585.1 Hylaeus volcanicus | reverse complement strand
AGTGAGTTTTATACAACATCAATTTCATTCACAATATTGACTTGAATGATTTTCTGAATGAAGAATCGTCTTCTATTGGTTTGTAACAATTCGTCAAAAATAACCAGACATTCCACAAATTTTGGACATCTTTCCGTCCTCTCGTAACTACGGGAGTTAGGGTGCCCCCGATGGAAACGTAATCACGGAGGAGAGAATATTGGTCCAGCCAACCTCCTTTTCCGTATCCTTCTCTCGAAAGTCGCAAGAGAGAACGCGAACGTTCGCGCGCACGGGGTGTCCGTGATTACCATAATTATATCTGGGTGCGATGAGTCATACCACGGTGTGTGCTCGTAACACGAAAAACGAGAGGAAAGCGGGCATCGTTTCGTATCCTCCACGTGCACACACTGCCAAATTCCGATAATCTAGTATACGCTCATAGTTTGACCATGCTTTTTAAAGGACATTTGGCAATTATTGTCGGTTGTATTCTTCAGAAGAGTAAGTTGTTCACGCGGAATTATTTCTTACATGAAGCTATTAGAAACAATTTAATTTAATAGAATTGTAATTTAATGATAATTGTAATTGAATATTGATCCTCACTTTTACATGGCAATGTAATTCCATAGATAATTAATAATTGTAATTGACTATTGATCCTCACTTTTACATGGCTATTTAATTCCATAGATAATTAATAATTGTAATTGACTATTGATCCTCACTTTTGTATGCCAACTGAATTTAATTCCAATTGAAAATTGATTCTAAATAAAATTAAAGGGTTACCATATTTGAAATCTGACTCGAACAATTAAAATTGAAGTTAATAACGTCAGATTAATAAAAATGTAATTGCTTGTTATCGAACACTGCTACGTGATTAAAGATCATGATGAAATAGTGACCATGAAATAGACACAGTTCTATGAATAGACAAGTTCTCTATTCCACATATTTTATTCTATATATTTTTGAATCTGAAACCGTGGAAGAAGCACCAACTAGCAAAAGGCCGTGTGCAGGGCCAATAGCATTAACGATTTTTAGCCGCGATAACGTTGCGCAATGGGCGAGCGTGTGATAAAAATTGGATATTTAAGTCGGACCTGGACTTAATTAGACTTTCATTTCTCATCGCGATCCGCGAACTAGCGTTACCGGTTTTTACGATCGGTCGAATAAATCCGACCAAGCTGCGTTCGGGGATCGATTATAAGCGTGAAATAAAAGAGGAAGAGAGACGGGAGAGAAAAAAAAAAGGAAGAGAAGAAGAGTATAGCTAGAGAAAAAAGGACGGTAGGAAGAAGGTATGAAAGGAAGAGAGAAAGAAGACGAAGAAGAAGAAGAAGAAGAGTCGCTCGGTTCCAGACTTTATATAGAATCTGGACTGTGTAGCTACCGACCACCATCTGTCGTCCGACTATAGATACTAATCTTCAACGCTGAAGAGATAAAGGGCGAAGAGGGAGATCGCGCTTTGTCTTAGCCGCCCCACGGCATTCCTTCGTTCGAGGCAACCTCCAGCCCAAGAATTATAATCACCCCGCGGTATCCACCGAATATTTAGACCCTCGTAGACAAAATTTTTTCAACCCAAGGTGGCTGCCGGTCTTCCCGTAACGGAAGAGGAGGGAACGATGCTGGAATGGGTGCTCGCCCGTTGGAGAAAGGAAGAAGGCCAACAGAAGCACCTGCGCGCGTTCCACCTTCGACCACATTCTTTGTGATTTCCTCGAGAAAAATAGCTCCGGAATTCCCGGGGCGGCTTTCGGGCCGCATACGTATGCGCGCCGTTCTAATAACCGTAAAAAGCCGAAAGGGCGGGCGCGCGGATGAGAAAAATTTTTCCATTTTCCAGCCACCCCTAAGAGAAATTCCTGATCGGCGGCGAACCGACAGGGACGGCCGTAACTCTGTTCGAATAAAAGGTACACCAATAAAGGCGACGCAGAGGAATTTGTGAGGTTTGTTTTGTGGAACAATTATATTTCTATTCGATCGTTATGGGATATTTCGGTTTATAATTGAAATTGCAATTTAACGGGTATCTATTACGCAAATAGTTGCAAAGGAATTTCCGAGGTTTGTTTCGTGGAATAATT
>NC_071976.1:5520101-5521298 GCF_026283585.1 Hylaeus volcanicus | reverse complement strand
GAATAATTACATTTGTATTTTATTGTTATAGGATACTTCAGTTTATAATAGAAATTGCAATTTAACGAGTACTTAATATGCAAATAGTTGTTCGACTTTTATATTCGTTTATTGTATACATTTTTGTATATACTTTATTTGATTTTGAAGATATCAAGCAAGACGTAACTGTATCCTTTTTTACGAAGATTCTGGATCCGTTTATGATCCAGACAGGACTCGAAGAAAAACGTCTATCTTCCACTAAACAAAAAACGCTTGTTAAGGCTACATAGAACCAAGAATTTGAAAGAAAAGAGCGTAAAAAGTATAAAACTCAATGTTTTCGTCTCCAAACAAGGCAGACCCCTTAACGGGAGAAAGAATTCTTGCGCGGCATTGTCATAGCCTCGCAATTACTCAAACATGACGAATGGCACGAATACGAAACACCGAGTCACTTATACTCTTAGATTTCAATTATTTTTATCCTGCGTTTTAAACGAAGCGATTCGAATTCCTTATACAGCGACAAAGTGAAAATCGTAAAGTGTCCGAATATTGAATTTACTTACCGTACCTCGAGAATGGAGAAGTACGACGCGAAATTGACTGGTACCCGTGCTTAACGCGTTATAGGACAGCCAGAAATTCTTTTGGATGTTACTACGCGTGTCGGAAGAACCATGGCCACGGTTGGTATACCGCTTCCACGAAACCGTCGTCGGATTGGAACTTTAAGTGGATCCTAGAGAATTGATGGATTCCAGGCTGGCCTGCTCGTAAAACCGAGATGAGCCTTCTACGCGCCTCTACTTATCGTTAGGACAGTATCGTTATTGTGCCTGGAAATTATAAGAACGAGGACGGAAAGTCAGCCGAGGCCATCATTCAGGCATTCCTAACTGCGCCTCGGAACACCATCCGTCCGTCTTCAATGTTTGCCATCAATTACTAAGCCTGGCTAATTTTGTCTATTTCTCGGTTTCTTTGAAAAGATTTCGCACGTGTGCTAGCACAGAAACGTTTCGTCGAGTTCCTTTATAATCGTGCTTCTTTATTTACGTTTTTATATAATCTCCTCTGTCTGGTACAAATCTTAAATATTTCATCACACAGTATTTCATCACAAGAGTATCTTACCAGAAATTTCAAGAGTGGTATTCACCCATTGAACATGAATATCAATTGCCCCCAAAAAACTTTGTTAGCATTTTT
>NC_071976.1:5455390-5520091 GCF_026283585.1 Hylaeus volcanicus | reverse complement strand
GATGATGTTCCTTGAAAGAGTGCTAGCACAGAAACGTTTCGTCGAGTTCTTTTATAATCGTGCTTTTTTATTTATGTTTCTACATAATCTCCTCTATCTGGTACAAATCTTAAATATTTCATCACACGAGTATTTCATCAGAAATTTCAAGGGTGGTATTCACCCCTTGAACATGAATATCAATTGCCCCCCAAAAAACCTTGTTAGTATTTTTTAATGGTTCGTTTATCAAATTTTATACAAATTGAAAACCTGCAATTGGATGATGTTCCTTGAGAGAGTGCTCGTACAGAAACGTTTCGTCGAGTTCTTTTATAATCCCGCTTCTTTATTTACGTTTTTATATAATTTCCTCTGTCTGGTACAAATCTCGTGATTTACTGCATAATTCATTATTTAAAATTTCACTTCGATATTTCATCACACGATACGACTAAAAATAAAGACACGGAGCAAAACTATTTAAAAGATAATGACTGATACATTGCAGCAAAGACGAAAACCTAACCCAGATCATATTTTTAGTTTTAGGACAGCAGCATAAGAAAAACTAGATTCCAACAAATAAAATTGTTTCTACTCCTTTTTCTACTCCAAAGATTTTTGTACACACTTTTTTTTATTAATACTCTCACTTTCTCGGTCCTTCGAGAAGAACCGTCAAAAAGGAAAAGAGCAATCACGTAGGAAGACCTATCGTGGCATCATCGCGATATTATTCATCACGGTTCTGGTATCGTATAGTTAATCTCGCACACTAAGGTATGCCTAACCTGTACGTGACACAGGTAGCGTATCTCTCGTGGACCAAATTTTCGAGAAAAAGAATCCCTGTAAGATCCCTGTAAGGTGCATCGAAAAAATTAAACGGCATCTGTGCGCGATGTTTTCTTATGGGGGCATCTAATTAGAGGTACACATCCAGCCACTCGTTGTTTACCTCCAGTACTATAATAATTCAGCGAGTGGATATATTTTTTTTAACGGTGGGAACAATGAAGAGAAAAATTCTTCACTAAATAGGAATTTTTAATTTCTTTTAAGTTGACGTTTTAAGATATGTGTTTGTATATGTCTTTTTCTGTTTATATGTTCATATATACAATTGTAATATATTTTGAAGAGAACCAAGATTGGTAATGTATATATTGCCGTTATTGGTTCTTTTTAAAATGCATTATAATCGATATAAATAAGTAATAATATTGAATATTGATATTGAAGATGCATACAATGGATCCATTAGAATTCCTGAAGAGGAGTAATCTAAAACTGATGGGCAAGAAATTAAACATTCACCGAAGATCACCTAGTGAAAATTTCTCTTTACTGTTGTTATCACAAGAAACATGCAAGGATGAAGAAATAGAGAAAAGAAGGTAATTATATATTCACTAAACTATAAAGATACTAAATAAGCAAACAAATTACAGAAACTTTGATATTAGTTAATTCATGAATATGTAATAAATAGTCAGGAAATAATTTCTTTTTCGAAAAGTAAAATAAAATTCATGCAACACAGGGTTAAATAAAATGTTAAAATACTAACAAAATGGGAATTTACTGGTGTTAGATATTACCACATGTATATTAAAATTCATAACAAATGAAATAAATTTTACAACTAAAAGGACTAGCGTCTCTTTAAACACAATAATATTTTAATTAAATGTCTAACCCGCGTTATGTTGGGACTTTCTAATGTAATACTACTTCACTTAATGGATGCCTGATCGAGCTAAATGGAATCATTCGAGTGGATAATCCAGTAACAATTTGGATCACCTAATTTAACTTGTGAATATATCTGGGAATTATTCCAATGCAACCTTGAGATGGTGATTCGATCTATGTAATGAATCAACGACAGTCCGAGCAACTTTGATGAATTGACTCATCTTTAGGAATGTCAAAGGCTACGCGTATTAGGATAAGACGCGATGCATTTATACGGTATCTCCTCGGTGCATCGTCAGCTATTGTGTTACTCGTGCCTATGTAAATCTCTTTGGTTTCTTTCTTGAGCAAGCTGGGTAACGTAACAAATGACTAGACGAGTAATTAGCATAGGAAAATGCGATCGACTAGGTATTAAGAACCGTGCCACACGCATTGGAGGCTATTAAGTTCTCTTATAGGATGTTCACGTAAAATCTTATCTTCTTTCTTCTTTTATTGATACTTGTCATAATCGTATTCTCTTCATTCTTCTACTGAATGCACATATTATTATAATATTGGAATACATTACAGACTTTTATTGTATATTTTATTATAGAACTGGAATATATTATAGTATTATATTCTATAATACTTCTAGTATTATCTACATAATTTCTATCTGTATACTACTTTATTGTAGCTTAGTTTCTTATTTCATTTTTAAAAATTGTATCTTCTTCGTTTCTTCGATTTCTTTTGAAGAACTGAGTATATTGTTCGAAAAAGGCTCCTTTACATAAATCCAAAACGTTGCGTATTTTGCGTATTTAATAAACAAGGAAGAAGCTCAATAATCACATCTTCCTCTACTTGTTATCCAGTCATCGCTAAAACTTACAATGAATGTCCTAATGTATCTCCAATAAACAAAATGATCGATTCATCCATCTATTATTTTCATCTATTAACTACATAATTAGTCAAAACTAAAGCGATTCGTTAAATGACCGCACATTCGCCAAACATTCAACGTTAATGTTCTCCAAAAAAAAAAAAAAAAACAAACAAAAAAAGCGAGTACTATATAAAACGAATATGGTCGGAGTTACGCGGTGCTTCGTAATTGTTCGCTATTTAAAAATATACGAGCGGTCGCGGTGTAGCCACCCGCAGCAGATTTGAAAAGTTCAAAAGAAGATTTTGTTCAGCCGGAGCTGAAAATACGACGCTGCCGTACCAAAGGTCTTTGGACGTCCTCTCGAATGTCGGCTGAAGAGATGCCTGGGATATTATTTGCCCTGGCACAACGGCCTCCAACGTAGCCTCGAAAAGTATTTTGCGCAGGCGATATTTACGCAGGACAAACATACAAAAGTACAAGGCAGCACCGAGGGCGCGAGGGGATGCAAAGCTAACGTGGCCGGTATGACACGGGGAGTAATAACTTACGATATCGTGAACACTTGGTCACGCACGCCGCATCGTGCGGTTTTACACGAAACGAAAGAAGTGCATGCATTCCTTTCTTTTTTGCATACCATCCACGGGTACGGAGCCGCGACGCGGGCTTCGTTCGCTTTTATACAGTTTGTTGAAACTTTGCATTTCGATTGGGGGTTGGAAACAATTTTTAAGGGAGGCATTCGACATGCAGTTATTTTCTACATTTTGAAAATATTCTTCTATGGTTTTTAACGCGGAATTCAATAGTACAAAATTGAATAGTACAAAATTGTATTTGGAACAACACTTTTTTACATCATTTTGATAACTGAAAAATAAACGGATCACAGGAACCGTACTCCCATTTCTACCTTTCAAAGAGTATGTAAAAATAATTTGATTCGAATAACTTCTTTTTTGAAGCAATATTTTAATTCCAAGTTGAATAATTTATTGTTTCTCCCTTGTATATTCATGTAGCACACGTAATATATCTAATGATTTATTCCCTATGATTATTGGATCGAACAGTTTTAGGACTACTTTCTATTTTCATTCGCTGTATGTAAAATAAATGACTCATACATGACTCGATACATAATTTCCAAAATAAAATCCCGATCTTCCCTCGATATAACAGCACCAGCGACCCCAACTAGTGGCGTTATAACGAGGTCTCACTGTATTCATATTCAGAGCGTCGAACCAACGTTGGGGAAGTGTTCTGTGCCTCCAGTCGGGCATTTCTATACCATTACGGTTGCGAACTGTAAAGTCTGTAAGAGTTCCAACGCATCAAAAGGACGAGCATTCTCGCCGGCGTACATAAACCACATAGAAAAGATCGTAGAAAATCATAGCGTTGGAATTCCCGTCAGCGAAATTACGCCAACTAATACACAGTGAGCAAAACAGTCTCTGTTACTCAGAAAATATGAAAGAATCGTAAAGTTTTATGCGAAAAATTTCCTGTCGAATCGTTTCCTTTATGGCTTTTTCTCATACAGAATGCACGTCGAGTCGGAGGAATGTAAATTGTCTGTGTCTGCTAAAAACCTGCCGTTATAAATATTCTTTATCGACGTCGAATGTTATATGCTTATGTACAATTCACGTTAATATGAAAAAAAGAAATGCAAAATTTAATGTAACGTTTCGAAGATTTTCAAGGTAGATCTTAAGCTCTTTAATCATTCATCGTTTGTTCGATTAAGATGGCGGACGATATGCGGTCATTACAGATGCATCTAATTGAAGGATACTCTTATTCTAAGTGCATTTTATGGAATTTTTAAAAATTGTTAAGGTGTATCTCCGCCATTATTCGAGCATTATTAAAGAAATAATTAATGAGTGAATATTTTTAATGATTCTTGAAAGAGTGTTTTTTTTGTGTCCCAACAAAGGACGTTTTCAATATTTCAATATATAATTTTGTGAAGAATTTAGAATTAGAATTTTTATTCTCAGCGTTTGTATTTATTCTGTATTTGACGTTTTCAATATTTCAATATATAATTTTGTGAAGAATTTAGAATCAGAATTTTTATTCTCAGCGTTTGTATTTATTCTGTATTTGACGTTTTCAATATTTCAATATATAATTTTGTGAAGAATTTAGAATTAGAATTTTTATTCTCAGCGTTTGTATTTATTCTGTATTTGACGTTTTCAATATTTCAATATATAATTTTGTGAAGAATTTGGAATTAGAATTTTTATTCTCAGCTATGTTCTCGGTAACTCCGAAAATTCGCAAGTTTAATTCCAGGCGAAAATTATTGCCGAAATGGTCATCCGTTGGTTACTCAATCCCAAAGGTGTACTCGGATGCGGTTCACGTTCCGCAACGAGATTACTTTTTCCAGATATAAACCAGAAGAAGTTAACCTCAACAACACTGGCTACACGCGGTCGAATGCGCGGGTGCCGCGAGTCAGAATGCGCGCATGCGCATCCGCTGTGGAATGTGCCCTCCCCCCATGGACTCTCTTCCCGTCCCGCGACCAGCGATGGACTCGAGACGCTTCCAAATACCTTGAATATTATTCGAAACAGTGAGTCCTTGAAGAATTCGACAAATTTTTCAACGAGCTTGTCCGAAATCTTGGAAAGGCTTAAACGGTTTCGGTTTCATGCTCGAAACCATCTCGAGAATTCGTTGGAAGAAATTCTAATCTATAAATGCCAGAAGAGAGCGTACAGAAGATGAAATTTTCTCTGAAATCTATAAAAGCATTGGTCTGATTTGAAATCGTCTTCGCAATTCAATGCATGAAAGCCTAATTTATAAATGCGACAAGAAATTGCACATAAGAAAGGTGAATTTTTCTCTGAAATCTATAAAAGCATTGGTCTGATTTGAAATCATCTTCGCAATTCAATGCATGAAAGCCTAATTTATAAATGCGACAAAAAATTGCACATAAGAAAGGTGAATTTTTCTCTGAAATTTTCTCTGATACAGGAACGTTTCGTCGAGTTCTTTTATAATCGTGCTTCTTTATTTACGATTTTATATAATCTCCTCTGTCTGGTACAAATCTTAAATATTTCATCGCACGAGTATCTTATCAGAAATTTCAAGGGTGGTATTCACCCCTCGAACATGAATATCAACTGCCCCCCAAAAAACTTTGTTAGCATTTTTTAATGGTTCGTTTACCAAATCTTATACAAATTGGAAATTGTCAATTGGATGATGTTCCTCGAGAGAGTGCTCATACAGAAACGTTTCGTCGAGTTCTTTTGTAATCATGCTTCTTTATTTACGATTTTATATAATCTCCTCTGTGTGCTACAAATCTTAAATATTTCATCGCACGAGTATCTTATCAGAAATTTCAAGGGTGGTATTCACCCCTCGAACATGAATTAGAATTTTTTAATGGTTCATTTACCAAATCTTACACAAATTGAAAACTGTCAATTGTATGATGTTCCTTGACGGAGAGTATCGAGTACCCATCACTCCTCGAGTCCCTTCCTTCCCCTCCGACGGCCGTCGTCCTGCTGTCGACCCTTGCAACCCCTCTTCGTCACACTACAATCGGCTCATTCCACTCGGCGACGTGCTGTCGTACGGTGGTCGTCGAAATGCGCATACACGGACGCACACGTATTTAAAAGTGCACGTCCGCCGCGAGGAATTCTTTACGCGCGAATATCGTGCATACGTGTAATTCTCCTCCGGGGAGTAGAGGCAGTTTTTCGCAATAACGCTACTATTTCGATTTTCGCGGACTTATTCGGACGAACTTAGAACGAGAGAAAGGGGTCATTAACACTTTTTGCCGGAGGAATACTAAAGAATGGCGACGGGGATATCTCGTCGAGAGGACTGCGTTTAGAAAGCAATTTTCGTGCCGATGGAGTACGCGTTTCGTTACAAAAACGAAACAATTATGGAGTAATATATCAATATAATGATAATAATATATCAAACTTGGAGCGGAAATTAGCACTCCATTTATACTGACGAAACATTAGACTTGGTTTTATTCCGATAACTTTTTCTTTTCAATAGTTGAATAGCTTGTCCGTATATCTCTCCAAGTTTTGTATTTTATAAATGCGAATTTGGATTTATCGGACAATATATTTCCATGCGATGAGCTATAATTGAGTGTGCGGTTAAGGTAATGGACGGTGGAATTGATTTATTGGCGCTACGACGGAATATATTGAAAGCATGAAATAGTCAATCGATAGACCATTAAACGTTTCACTTTTTTGCGTTACGTGAATTATCAGCGGGAAGATAAACATCCTATTGGTTAGTAAAAAAAATTGATACCATTATTCCTCGAGGCCGTTGCCTATGGAGAAGTAACGGAGCAATGTACATCTTAATTTTCGTTACCCGCGCTTTTCGAAAATGCCGCGCTAAATTAACCTATAACAGTTCTACGCTCCGAAATACTATTAGGTTGTCCCGAAAGTTTCTTTCGCGAGTTGCACTCGATTATTTTATGTGGTCGTGTTTATATAAATAGACGATCTGATTTCATAGATATTCATGTCGTGACAGTAATGGAGCAAAATGAATCGTGCACAATTCGGTAATGTAACATAAAACATAACTATTGTGCATGTATTACTTATTAATAAAGCGAAAGAAACTTTTCGGACAACCTAATGCTAGTATATGTATCGAAAACTTTCAATAGAAAAGAAACTACAGAAAATACTTTCAACCGATACGTTTAAACTAAATGTCGTATAACAATATACGTCGAAGTATTACAACAACTTCAAACCATCAACTCAACCAGTTACTCGGGATAAATAATACAAATTACGGATATAATATAACCGGAGCACATCCGCAGAAAATCACACGATCACATTATATATGGATGATGTAAAGCTACTAGCAGCAACAAACCATATTAAAACAACTTTAATGCTCCGAATCGTCACGATGTAGTTAAAAGGTAAATATATCAACACACGATCTGTTACAATAGCGAACTCCAAAAGTACACGAGTTCAATACAGTTAATTCGTACGTAGAGTAATTCGTTGTTATTGCCAGTATGCGAAACATAGAAATACAAAAGGGTTACCTCTTTACGTTTCCAGTGATTTATCTCAGCGAAGAGAACATCCCGGCGATGCACGTAATCCGGTTAATCCAACATAACACAAAGAAGCGTGCTTTAGGCGCGCAACAGGTGGTCGTAACGAATATAAACACTTTTGAGTAAGGATATTATAAAATACACAACACAACACAAAATCGCACGTTTGCCGCCGCTTACACGAGACTCCGCGATCTCACGTGATCCTGGACGCGGTCGAAACGAATTCCACTTCGTCTATCTCCCTCTCTCTTTATCCCTCTCTCTTTTTATCTCTCTCTCTCTCTCTCTTTCTCTCTTTCTCTTTCTCTCTTTCTCTTTCTCTTTCTTTCTCTGTTTCTTTCGCACGCCGATGGAAATCGCGGTAAAACCGTTAATCACGTTATCGGGAACGACATTGTTACTCGAGGAAAATTTGTTAGGTTTGTTGGGTGAGCGTGGTGCATGCGAGTTTGAAAAACATAGGACGACAGTCCTTTTGGAGCAAGACGTACAAGACTGAACGAAACACCAACACAACGTACTTCACCGGCGGCCGGCGAGTGACTGACTAGTGGCACACGCCGGCTTCCCATAGTCGAGGAGCAAACCTAAAGGCGGAATCGACTTGCATTGCACCCCACGAAACCCAGTGGCGCATTATACCTCCATGGTGCCCAAGACAAAATGGAATTTCTCCTTAACGAATCCAAACTCTGCCACAAAATACAAGTTAGTCCAGAATTCGTTGCTAATGACCTCGATGTCGATGCGACGTAAACATTAATTTAAAAAAAAAAAAAAATGGAATTTCGGGCTCCAGTTAGTTGGTTATTTATTTTCTTTAGACTTTTACAATTTTTGGAAATTTTTGAAATTTGGAAATTTTTCTTCCTTGTTACACTACAAAGTGGTGCACAATTTTTTTGCAGGTCTTACATTAAATTTTCTAGATATCTTACTTTCACTCATCCATTCCTTAATAGTTTTTTACATTAAAATTTCAACTCTCATTCTTTCATACTTTGTTTTTAGTTTCTTTTCTTTATTAATTTACTTACATTTTTGAAATTAATTTACTTACATTTTGAATTCGTTTTATCGAGAGAAAAAAACAATCGAATTACGTAAGAGATAATATCGTAAAACATTGTTTCAACAGGCCAGTTTTCCATTTAACTACGTGTAAATTTGTTATACATAGAAACTGTTGTAACTTTTGAAAAGGCTGAGTAAAACGACTCCAAATTTTTTTAGAAACCTTGGGAAACTTGTTAAAATAATTAAAAAAATTTTAAATAAATATTGACTATTTTAATACATCTCCCAAAAAATGATTAAAATAGAAATATTAACTACTTATTGAAATTCAACGTTTAATCTTAGTTTTTGTTAATAGAAGAAACAAGTTTTAATTTAATGCTTTAGTATTTGAATACTTCAGTACTTTAAGCGTTAGTAAATAATAATTAATATTAATATTATTTAAGGTTTATTATTATAATTCGGTATAATTTTTTCTTTTACTTTTAACCTTTTAAGAATTGATAATCTTTATTAACGATTAATATATAAATTCCGATGTTTATGGACATCGAAAACTTGTTTTGTGCTCTTGAAAACCTGACATATGATGTTACGTTGGAAACTGCACTTAAGTTTTCGACTCGTTTCCACAATTACCATTTTATTATCTTACATGTTGATCTTCAGTTTTTATATTACAAACGATTAACGTTAATGAGTATTTGAAATATTGATTTTAAGACCTCCCATGATTAGTAGTTTGTATAGACGTCCTTTTTGTTTATAGAATAATGCGCCACTGGCGAAACTATGCGTGAACTGCATGAACTATCATAGTGCACCGATAGCATAATGTGCGACGAATCGTATCGTATCGATTGCAAACTTTTTCATTAGATTTTCTATACATCAGACAAATTCATTATTGCATATAACGTAACTTTTATTATATTTATTATGCATATTTTATAAACTTCATTTTGTACTTACAGTAATTCAAATTATGTAATATTATTTTTATTAATAATAGAAGTATACAAAATATACTGACATGTTTTAATAATATTTTAATTAAATATCTAGCGATACATTGTAATCGTATCTGTGTAATAACAAAGAAATTAATTTTTTTAATTACAATTTTGTACAGTAACGTAACTAAGAATTTGCAATGTAGGCTTTCATAAAAATTTCAGCTTTGTAACATACAAAACAGTAATATAATATCAGTTAATTTCTTTCCAGCAGTGTACGTTTGTAATAAATAGCAAAAACGAAGAAGTCTCGTAATTGTTTTACCAGCAATATTTTATACAAAATTATAATTTAATAAATGTTGATGTACGAATCTTGTTAGCTATTTTGATTTAAATATGATATATACTGCTTAATTTTGTTTACTAGAAGACGAAATTTAAGTGAAAATGATCGAAAAGATTAATTTTTCTATAGAAGGGTTCCTTTACAAATTGTAACACACGGGTCCAAGAGTTGCTAGTTACGCCTTTGATTTTCTTCATCATTCCCGTTTATGTTATCGAACACTAATATTTTTGCTACATACTAAAGAGAAAAACAAAGAATCCATACAAGGGACTTAATAAACCGTTATTAAATTATCGAAATTACCCAAATTTATATTTTTCCACTAAATTGAACAGATTTACTTCAACTAACACCGTATAAAAAAATCAAAATACCCGGTAAATAGTATTTCAGCGTCAAAGTGCTACCATCTTACGGCGAAGGCCCCAAGTGAACGGGTTTTACAGGTTGAGAAAAGCAACGTATGTGAGCGGACATAGCGGGCGCCATAGTCAGCGGAACTATCTGCAAAGAAGATCACAGTGTGACGTAAACGACGATCTAAACAAGTATCAGCTGTGTAGCAGTCATTGTTCGTATCCGTTTTGGCAGTCGTACAAGAATTCTGTTTTTCTTCGTTTTCTGATCGTCGGGCACCAGGTCCGACGGGATAAACGGTATACGCATTAAGTCGGGAAGCAAAGTGGAAAAAAAAAGGGGGGAGGCTACGAGTTTTCCGTAGAACGCAACCGTGGCTGCGTGCGTGCTCCAGCCCCAGCCCCACCAACGATCTTAGGAACAATAATCGTGTGAAAAACGGGGCGGTACGCGCATAAGCCTGGCCTCGAGCGGCGAGTCGGACGACGGTGGACTCGCTCCGCCACCGCGCAAAAGGTCCCGTAGTTCTCTCCCGACTACCCTACGACCAGCGGACGAGCACCACACCGATCCCGAGATGGAAAACTATCGGTAACACAATCAGGCCCCCTAGAACATCGCGAGCGAGTAGTCGACACACGAAGGGGCTTACCCCCTTCGTTACGACGCTTTCACGTATATCTTCTTTCTTCCAGAATCTCAAGACGTATCCACGTCGGATTTCTTTCATATGCGCTGTCTCTCGAGCGGTTTTCTCATTCATTGAAATCATTTTCGTCGAGTCACTGATCTTTTATACAAAACCACAATGTCGTTTTAAGATTTTTGCAAAAAAGAAGAGATACTTGTATCAAGATAGGACGTACCGATTAGTACCACGTATGCATTAATATTGCGGACCAGTTATTGCCATCACGGGTAACATTTCCGTGTGCATGACAGCACAATGCAACAGCAGACCTCAAACGGTGGCATTTCCTCCGGGCTTCAGCAAAATGGGGGTACAGCAGATTCTGGTGGACCTCATGCGAATGGCAACATAATACCTGATTCTGAGAATGACATCAATGGTGTCAACGGTGAAACAAATCAGAATTTAGGACCACCGAAAATAATGGACAAGACTAATCAAGATATTGTGAGACTCATTGGGCAACATTTGAAGACAGTTGGACTCGAGTATGTATTGTTCTTTGTTTGATCACAAAACCATGAAACAATGAATGTTTAATGTATGCTGGAAGTAAAATTCAAGATTCAATCTATATGATTCACAATCCATTTTAATCAGATGTTATGATTCAATTTTGATGATGACCCTTTTATTCATATAAATCTTTGCAAGCCTTTTATTTTGTTTCTTGAGGTTTATTTGTATGTAAGCATTTATCAGAAGTATTGTATCACAACCTATCTGGACTGCATACTGTGTGGTGGGAGAAAGCTAATTATAGAAGCTTGAAATATAGTCACTAGTATCTACAAGTTATACTTGCTTTATAAATGATGTAGGCAGTGAAAAAGAGCCATACATGTTTAATTGGTATATCAATTATTTTTCCAGAAAAGTAGATTGTTATTGTTAAGTTCATCTCAGACTTCAATAACATAGTAACAATATTGAAGTTCAACTAAGTAAAATTTGTTGGTTACCCTAGATTGAATAGAATTGTGCTGATAACAAAAATTAAAAAGTTAATATTTTGTTGTGTTGTTAAAAATTTTATAGGTAATTATAATTGACAAAATAAAATGATACTTTCAGTCGTACAGCTGATCTTCTTATGCAAGAGTCAGGTTGTCGTCTAGATCATCCTGCAGCTGCAAAATTTAGACAGCATGTCATGGATGGAGACTGGACTAAGGCAGAACATGACCTAAACGAACTTAAGTCATTTTTAAATGGTGCAAGTCAAAGTCTAGTGGTAAAGATATTTATATTATCAACCTTTTAAATCACGATTAATTATATGTACATGCTTATACCATATGAACACTTCCTGATTACAGGAGATGAAGTTCTTATTACTAGAACAAAAGTACCTAGAATATTTAGAAGAAGGATTGGTATTGGAAGCATTGCAAGTTTTACGCAACGAACTTACACCTTTAGGTCATAACACAGGCCGTGTCCATCAATTATCTGCATTTATGATGTGCAGTGGACGTGATGAATTACAGGTACCAGTATATACATTTTACTAATAATATATTGTAAAAACATACGCTGTGTAATGTGTGTATTATATATTTTATTGCATCAGCATTTGATTCTTAATGTGCTTTCAAAGAATTAAATTTTGTATCATATAAAAAATGTTATGAAACTAATCTGCTACTGAAAATTTGATCACTAGCAAATAGACACTTGTTAACAGACACGTGCAGGCTGGGATGGCAAAGGTGCAACATCGAGAGCTGCCCTAATGGACAGACTACAGAAATATCTACCACCCTCTATTATGTTACCACCACGTCGCCTTCACTCGTTACTATGCCAAGCTGTGGAGATGCAAAACCAACAGTGCACATACCATGTAACTAACACTCAGGTACTTCGTTCATTTTGCTACATTACCGTGATGGAGTTCTGCTTCAGATACTTCTCCTAACATCTATACAACATAAAATTATTCCATTAACTATTTTACTAATTTATACTGATATAATTATAATTCATTTCTATTGTAAATTAGACAAGTTTAGAGAATGTGTCATTGCTCGT
The DNA here is from genome assembly GCF_026283585.1 of Hylaeus volcanicus. NCBI lineage: Eukaryota > Metazoa > Arthropoda > Insecta > Hymenoptera > Colletidae > Hylaeus > Hylaeus volcanicus. Next base: position 5,506,987 of record NC_071976.1, on the reverse strand, counting down.
GGACCACAGCTGCAGCAAAGAACAGTTCCCGTGCCATACTATACAGGTGCTCAATAATCACTGCGACGAAGTGTGGTATTGTAAATTCTCGCCCGACGGTCTTAAGCTAGCTACAGGCTCTAAAGATATGACTGTCATTATTTGGGATGTTGATCCAGTAAGTGAATTATTAAACATACTAAGGTAATAACTCTTTACTAATTAAATAACAATTATAAAAACAGGAAACACTGAAAGTAACTCATAGGAAAACGCTAGAAGGCCATACTTATGGTGTAGCGCTGATAGCTTGGAGTCCCGATAGCAGTCTTCTAATTGCCTGTGGACCTGAAGATTGTCCAGAGCTCTGGCTTTGGAGTATCGATCCACCCGATTATGAACTACGTGCGACAGTTACTCAAAGTACCGATGATTCACTTACGGCTTGCGCTTGGTATCCTGATTCGCGCAAATTTGTGGCTGGAGGACTTCGCGGACAATTCTATCAATTTGTAACATATCAGCCAAATTCACTATATGATGAACTTTATTTCTTTAGCGATAGAAGCTTTCAATATTAAATACATAAATATGACATTTTTAGGATTTAGAAGGTAATGTTTCGGAGTCTTGGGAAGGAGTTAGAGTAAAATGTTTGTGGTGCAAGAGTGACGGAAAAACTGTTTTGGCTGCCGATTCGCATCATCGAATAAGAGGATATAATTTTGACGATTTATGTGACTTTACAATGTAAATTTGCAGTTACTATTATTACAAATAGTTTATTGTCCGTATATTATATTCATAAAAATATTGCCTTAATATTACAGATTACAAGAAGATCATTCAGTGATGTCGTTTAGTGTAAATAAAACAGACCGACTTGCACTTCTCAATGTAGCTAACCAGGGTGTACATCTTTGGGATCTACAGGATAGATGTTTAGTAAGGCGTTTCCAAGGTGTTACTCAAGGACATTTTACAATTCATAGTTGTTTTGGTGGTGTAAATCAAGATTTCATTGCCTCTGGTAGTGAAGGTACATTAAATTATTTAAATATTATATCATTAATTAATCACGAAATTATAAATGACGCTTAATTGCATTAATATGCATATATTAAAAAATTTGTTTTCTTTATATTACAGACACAAAGGTGTATGTGTGGCACATCAAAAGAGAACTTCCTATAGCAACTCTTACAGGACATAGTAGAACAGTAAATTGTGTTTCATGGAATCCTGTATATCATCAAATGATGGCTTCTGTATCAGATGATTGTACAGTGAGAATATGGGGACCTAGATCATCTTCTCCAGAAAAGGCTGAAAGTGACAAGACTGGTAAGTTTATTTAGGTTAAGTTTTTTATCTAAATTCCAAAATCAAATACTGTTATACGCTTGTCACTATAGCAGTGTCACATTAATTGTCTACATTAAAGCTTACAAATTCATAATATTAGGATATCTGTAGAGAAACATTGTTAAACATATAAAAAAAAAAAAAATAATCTGTATACATTAAATTCACATAGATACAAATTAATATTTTGTTACAAAATAAATGTAGAGTCGCATGGTGATTAAAAATATGAATTCGCAATAAAAATTACATAACTGATTTATGCAAATTATCTTTAAATTTTAGTACCATTAGAGAGCAACTCCTCAAATGGTAGTGGATGGCATGAAATGGTATCGTAGCGAACTACAGTGCATCAGTGTTCCCATGACCTCATGGTGTTCAAAAGACTGTCATATTGATCGTCATACTGACTCTTTCCTGCCTCCAGTAGCTATCTCTTTATGCCTCATTACTGTAAGTCTGGGTAAACGACTACTACTGGAAGTCAATGAGGGATATGTTAGCATTGACTGCTAGCTGGTTACAGAAACAATCAGACGTTATTTGAAAACCTATTTCTTTTTGATTAATGGATTTTATATGAAACCATACTATCCGTTTTCCTCTCAAAATTCAATTAGAATATTTTACTGATCCGAAATAACGATCGAAAACAATGAACAGCCATAATCTGTTATGCTATACTATTGACTAGTATAGGTTATGACAGAATTTAAATTCAACAAATTCCGTCTTAGCATGAATATAAAGAGACAAAAATGAATGTGCATTAATAAGGTCATTACAAAAGTAAAATCTGTGGTTTCGCAAAATTATAATAGAAAATTAATTTAAAAGAAATTATGTTAAAGATTATAGCTATATAAAGGGGTGACGGAAGTGCCCCTAAATCAACTTCGACCTGCGATAGGTCATTCGATAACATATCGAAAAAAAGACACATTAGATATCAAGTTCCAAGTCTGTATCACTACATAGGAGGGATTACAAGACAAAAATTGAAAATGATATTTCTGTCTAATTTTTCCTATAAGGTTACATGAAAAAACCTGACAAAAAAAGCATTCAAATTAAAACATCTGAATAAATTTCGTAATATATGCCTCCTTACCTGAAATACCTCAATTTTTTTCAAAAATTCGTTAAATAATAGTATAAGAGTTATCGAACAAAAACGTGATTGTGATTCCTACTCTTTAATTCCCACAAGTTGTGATATAGGCTTGAAACTTAACACATTTTTTTTTTTTGTATGCTACCGAATGACCTATCGCAATCGATACTTTGGTTTAGGGACGCTTTAGACTCCCTTATTTGGCTATACCTTTTAATCTTTTTAAAAATTAAATATAAATTTTAACAATTTCGTGCTTGAAAAATTTCCAATTCATTTTTCGTTATCGTTAATAAAGGTGATGCAGCTCTCATTTTTCATCACATATGTAACTGCCATCTTATACACAATGATACTGTATGTTTCAAATTGTATGGAGATGTCTTGAAATACGATAAAAGGTGTCGAAGTAATATAAATATTCTATGAAATGAAATTTTATTTCAGTAGAATAATTTGCTGTGAGGGACAACCGAGGTAAATTGTGAACTTTGCAAATATCTGAACTGTTTTTTGAGACGTACAGTTTAATTCAAGATTAACAAAGTACTAAAAATCTCGACAATTTCATTATAGAAAGGAATAAACTGGTTCTAAAATTTAAACATCAATACTGAAATTAGTACCTTTATTCGATGCTGTGATTTTATATTGAGATATATGCACTTGGTGTCAAAAATTTATAAATATTACATTTGCCTTAAAGTTATCACGCTTGTAAAAACTTTAAAATAGAATCAGTAGGCTGTATAAATTTTAAATATTCATTTTGAAGCATTGGTTACTTGATATAAATCAAATTATCTTTATATATTGCATTTCTTTTATTACTAGTGTTATCAAGCCCCATTATTATCAAGTGATAAAAATATGTCATTTATAATGTAATAATATTTTGAAATCATAAATCAAAAGTGAGCATATATTCTGTGAATAGTTCACAATTTGAACATATATAACATTACAGCATTTTTCATGCTGTACTTATTACATATGTATGTGATGTGTATATTATATTTCTGTTCTAATCATATCACGTCATTGTAAGCAGTAGTACACCATTTTTCATAAATGAATTGGTAAATATTAATTACAAAAAATACATGGATATATGGAAAACATAATAAATTAATAGACTACATTCTTTTGTGTTAAATAACACAATAACATCTCAAAATATTATCATAAATAAAGAGATAAGAATACTAAAATATGTATTACCGTAGGTTTTTTTTAAACCTGGTAATAAATGGTTAAAAATAAACTGGAGGTCTCACAATATCAGAAGCTGTAGAGTATATGTGTACAAATACTTTCAAAAAAAAATACTATAAATACATTTACATAAAACGAAAATGTCTGTAGTTTATGCCCCTGAAATTATAGTGAGATAATATGATGTCAATCACTATTATCATTTGCATTTACCTCTGGTGCCTTAGCACTTTATAATCTAAAAATTTCCAGCATTTTCTCATAATTTGAATTCATATTCAATACGTAATTTGACGTAGCTTGCAATATGACAAACAATAAGTAATAAATTCTGTCTAAAAAATATGCTTAAATGGCATTCAAGTTTCACATATATTTTTATTGTTAACTTTTCAGTGATATATTTCGTTTCAGACATTTGTAACATTAAGAACAAAATAGCAATTCTCTGTTTCTAATTAAGTATGTTTGTATTTGTTGGTGGAACATAGAAAAGCAATAAGGAAAAGTCTTAGAAGTCATCTTTTTTATAAGGTTAAAGTAATACAATAACTTGAGATACAAAGTATGCCATGTTTGACAAATTAAATATAGAAATTTGCATAAAATATTAATCATTTAAATTATTTTATGTAAATAAGGGACGAAAATGTTTCATATAAATCTGCAAATTAATGGAAAGTAATTTTATATTTAATTTATAACAAAAGGTACGAGATAAATAATTCAGATGGAACAACTACTTTTTAAACAGTATTATATTATGTTGAATCATAATAAACGATTTTTAAATAATTTTCGATCAGTTGTATAATATTTTAAAAAATTATAGTGAACAGTAATTAGTATCAGGAATAATAAAATTTCTGTCCAGTTTAACCAATTATTTGCTGAATTTTTCACTGTAATAATTGAATTTATGACAATGATAATATCTAGTAACAAGTAATATAGTGATTTATTTACGACGTTCATTCTATCGAGCTATTATATTTTTAACTTGTTCAGTGTGAAATAGCTGTTTTTTTTCAATTCAAACTCTAATTTCATATATATTCTGAATATTTTTGCTACTACACTTGCATTGGAATTTTCGTGAAACTCATACAGAGTGACGTGGTAAATCTGTTATTTGTTGATACCAATATTTTTAAAAATAAAAAGATAACTGTAGTTCTCCTTTTAATTTTAAATAAATACTATTACAGCTGCTATTAGCAAAATTGTAACAACTCTTATTTAAATATGAACTGTTGGAAATGGACAGAACTTTTAGTATAACTTGAGACTTAGGCAGTAAAGAATAATATATCTCCACATAACAATTTATGTTTTCACAGTGCAATTAAAATGTCTATTGAAGCAACAAATATAATTAGACTATAATATGATTCAGCTTTATCAAGAAAACAAAACTTGTTTAAGAACTTTTATGTATATTATTATCATTATTTTATTATTATTATTATTATTATTATTATTACTACTACTACTCTATATTACTTTCTTAATTTGTTAGGTTTTACATTATTATTTCATATGTACATAAAATGATAAATATATGGTTTTATGAAAATAACTGCCGTTTGTTACGATAGCAATGTGTGTTTGTTCTTAAAATATCTACTTTAGATACTTCATATTAAAATTGCGTAACATTAGGTATTAGTGGTATCATTTAAGACCAATAATGCATGAGCTAATTGCTTGTGTTACTCATAATTTATATAAAATATTTTAAATAAACTATAAAAAGTCAGCCAAATGCGTGAATAAGTAGTTACGTTTGTGTATAGTACATGTAACAATGGACATTTCCTATTTTTCATAAATGAGAATATACTTCGTAACTTTCTAAAATATAGCCTACGTTATTTAACATGTTATTTGAGTAAGGCACCGCTTGTATTATTGCAGATTAAAAGATCGTAATAAATTTAATAATAGATCGATGTAGTAATTGAAAATTAATCGTATTAAAATTAAACAAACTTTTTATACAAAATTTATGCTTGACTTTGAACATTTAATATATTAAATTAAGGAAATAGTGTCATTTCTTGTACAAATCGCAAGAAAATTTATTTTGATGGTTATTCTTTTATTGTTGTATATGTAATGAATGCTCCTCACAATACAGTCTTAATATTGCTTTAAAAACACGTTCCCTACTTGTATATTTTACCTGTGCTTACTTATGTATGAAAGGCTGTGTAATAAATATTCTTCTACAATCTTTAATTTAGACTACTTCCATAGGTACAAGGGCCTGCACTTTTTCCAAAATTTGTACACTATGAAACGAGTAGTACAGTTATATGCATATAATGTAACGTTATAAACAAAGCTTATTACGATTCATAATTTCTGTACCAATAGTTTCATATTCATTAAAACTTACTTATAGTATGCGAGACGAATATTAAGTTACATCATAAAAAATACTAGATTTTAAAATATTGTATTTAATGACAATTCGTCACAATAAACTATATAAAAGAGGGCCTGTCTAAGGCTTGACAAATTTATTTGACTAGCTATTAATAGTTAATTATTACAGTATTTTTAGTTATATGTATAAAAATTAGTAATACCTTGATATTTCATTTTAGTAATACCTTGTATTTCATTTTCTGCTAAGCTATGGTAGAATAAATTTCATACAACAAGTGTATTTTTACGAACGATCTATATTATGTTTCATATAAAACGTTACAACTTTGAATTTTCCGCCATTAGTATCGAAAGGATATATCGAACAGACTACTGTACTTTCGAGAGTTTGCACAACGTGAATGAGCCGGGTAAGATTGTACTATCCCTTCCTATCGCACTTGATCTCGATGTCTCGAGAAGCACATCATTCTTTACGGTATTGATGATTTCCATTTTAGGAAATCTTGTTATTAGCTAGTATGCTTCACAAGGAACCAAAGTCGAAATTGTCCCGAACTTTCGGAGGATATTTTAAGATATTTGCTGTTATCGAGATTGGATTCTTATTTGGAACATCTATAACCTGGATCTGGCTGAGTGAATCTCAAAGTAAGTCGCATATTATCTTCCGTGACATTATAGGTTATTTCTACCCGTGCTTAAGTCTATATCATAATCACATTTTTCCAACAAAATAGAATCTCGCGCATCGATTAGTTTATAGAAATAACGGGAAAATGATGAACAACCATAACTTAAGTTTTGCGTAATTTACGGAAATTATGTTTAAATTGTTAAAATGACAATACATAGTGAATAAAATCTGTGTAAAATTGTTCGTGAACATTTTGATACGAATAATGGTATATAATAGATTCCAGACATTTTCTATATCAGAAGTGTCCACGCATACTAGAAGATTATTATTCGTTTTCTGAACTTTTGTCTGGACATAATAAATTAAGATTAAATGATCTGGCAACATGGGAAAATCAACAAAATGAAAAGTAGATCTTCATGGAGTTTGCGAGACATTTAGAGTTCTTAATAGGAAGTGATGGTTCTAGATATTGTTTCCTACAAATTCATTCTTTTAAAAGAAAGGATTTACAGAAGGTATGTGTATATTTTAATGTAGATGTCGTTTTGTGTATCAAGGTGTGAGTTTGCGAACACAGATCTTAATACGGTATTCAAAATTTTTGAGCTTTTGTATAATAACAATATTCAAACAAAAATAATTTTGTAAGCAACAGTTTTTGCTTAGATTTTTGTATTGTAATTAGATATTTTAGTTTGAAAGAAAGTATGTTTATACTTAGTAATTTAATCTTTATTAATACAATTCAACTTAATAACTTACATATTTATTATTTTTCAGTCTTTGTATAGAAAATTTTCAAATATAAAACAGCAAGAAAATATTTCAAGTATATTAAAACATAACACTTGTGAAAATAAATCTATGTTAGCAACAAATAGAGCAAGTATTTCAAGCTGAATTGTGAACTGAATGTAATTCTGTTTGAAAAATAGCGTTCCCACAGCAACATGGATTCTCCTGCTCTCATAGAAGGGAGTTTATCAGACCGCATTAGCAAAAGAGACCGTGAAAGAAAAAATGTCATTGAAAGACGGAAAGAAGAACGGCAATCATTAGCTGTTGAAACTGAACAAAGTAGTTATTTTAAAGATACCTTTTATTCAACGTGCAAGAAGATCAAAGAAATGCTAGACGATGCACTTGGTGCTTCCATATCAACTCTCCCTGGAATATTTGATAAAATAAACAAAGAAATTCAAACACTTAAAACTTATTTGTCACAATCAAAAATGTTTCTAAAGGTTTATGATATTAGAAGAGCACAAGAACATTTGCAATTACTAGAAAGTGAAGCTTCTGATCTGGAGCTAAAGTTATTACCTAAGAAGAAATTTGGTTTTAAAAATCGAAGGGTTGTGAAAAAAACCTCTGAGAAGACACATGACGTTACAGATGGTTTAAAGGATTTGAAAATATCAGAAGGAATTGTGAATGGTTCTACAAAACAAAATCATAAATTATCAAGTAAATATGGAGACAGTGCATGCATGTTACTGGGAAAAGTTGATGAACAGATAGTTTTGGATGCTGAAAATGTGAATAAAAATGATATTCTGCTTTCTGATTTAATTCGTTGTACAGTGCGAATCTATGGCACACCTAGTACATTGCATATGATAAACTTAAAGCAGTGTACTGTGTTGGTTGGGCCAGTAACATCATCTGTATTTATCCACGATTGTAGCGAATGTGTATTTGCTTTTGCGTGTCAACAACTTCGATTACACTCTTCGACAGATTGTACTATTTATTTACACGTTACTAGTAGATCAATCATAGAAGATTGTACAAAGATACGTGTAGCGCCTTACAATTGGTCTTACGAAGACCAAGCGAATCACTTCAATCTAGCGGGTCTCGATCCAAAAATAAATAACTGGAACTGTATCGATGATTTCAATTGGTTATCTAATGAAAAACATTCACCAAACTGGTCTGTTCTTGAGCCTGAATCACGTGTAAAAAGTTGGGATTAATAGGTATACAGAAAATAAATTGTGAAACGTAAAATTCAGTTTTTAAAATACCATTTTTTTAAAGTTAGATACTTATTTTGTTATGTAAATTATTTATGTCTATACTTCGCTTTTTCACAGACATTACACTGTGTAAGTGTTTTATATACTTACGAAATATTTAATAAAATTACTGTTTATGAATTCTATATAAATAATATATTTGTATGATTCCCACATTCCCTTAATAAAATTAAAGAAGCAAGTGCACTTGCTATATTATGTTAATATTTAAGATAAATGATTTTAGAACTGGATGGGTAAGAAATCTTTTGAACCATATCAAAGATTGTGCTAACAAACCAGTCTTAAGTAATGAATGGGATGTATCATTGCCCCAGAGGAATGAGCAGTACCAGAATTTTTAAAAAATTATAGTTTATTATTCATAACATTCATTGCATTCATATTTTGCTATATATAAAAGCACGAATGCCAGTTAATGGACCCAGAATTGGTATCGCCATCTCGCGGCGGTATCCGAACTAATTTCTCATATATATATATATCATATTATTAAATAAAAAAATTCAGAAAAATGTGGCGCCATCTCTTCACAAACCCCCCAAGTTTGTCGTGAAATAGTTCCTTCCTGGCGCCGCTAGATGTCGCCGACGACGTGAAATTATTTAAAATATAAATTCTCTACTTTTCTCTGCATATAACTGTAATTTTACATCATAATTATCATAATTCAGCATCTAAGTGATGATTTGTACACTAATAATTGACTTCATCAAGTTATTTAAATAAATAAAAATACAGATAAATGTGGCGCCATCTATCGGCGAACCGCCCAAGTTTGTCGTGAAATAGTTCTAACTTTCCATCGCTAGATGGCGACACATTTTGCGATATTTTCATTTATTTAAAAAAGTTGCTATCAAGTCAATTATTAGTCTTCAAATCAACAATTAGATGTTGAGTTATGATAATTATGATGTAAAATTACATTTATATGCAGAGAAAAGTAAAGAATTTGATTTTCGAATAATTTCACGTCGATGGCGACATCTAGCGACTAGAGGAGGGAACTATTGCACAACAAACTTGGACAGTTTGTGGAGAGATAGCGCTAAAAAATTTGATATCAGTCATTTATTAGGCTACAAATCAGCAATTAGATGTTGAATTGTGATAATTATGATGCAAAATTACATTTATATGCAGAGAAAAGTAGAGAATTTATGTTTTAAATAATTTTATGTGCGCAGCGACATCTAGCGACGCCAGGAAAGAACTATTTCACGACAAACTTGGGGGGTTTGTGGAGAGATGGCGCCACATTTTTCTGTATTTTTTAAATTAATAATATTGAAAAATTAGTTCGGACACCGCCGCGAGATGGCGATACCGTCTTTGTGTCCATTAACTTGCCTATATGCTCTTATGTATGGAAATATATGATTGCAATGAATAATATACTATAATTTTTAACAATTATGGTATTGCTAATTTCTCTGAGGTAATTATGCATCCCATTCATTACTTAAGACTGGTTTAAAACATATCTAAATATGTCTAAAATATTCTTTGTATCAGTCTGCATGTTACTACAGATTTTGTAATTTCACCTTTAAAATATAATAAAAATATGTTTCTATGGAAAGAATTATTGTTTACTTCCCCAGATTACGAAGTGGATAATCATTATGTGTTTTCTTCATTATCGTGCCTGAAAAACGCGAGAAACTGTTTCGTAGTTCACCTATACTCCATTAACAATGGTACAATTTAAACACAGACAAAATTAGATAAAAATAAAAGCTTGTCTAACAACGAGTAACCGAGCGATCGAATAAACATTTCAAATAACTCGCAGTACGGTGCTTTTATACGTCGTTTATTATTCAAATAAAATGTTACTTTATCTCTGGTGAAATGCAATTATTCGTTTCGAACCGAAATTAGAGAGGTTTGATATCTCTACCTTCGGGCAGACTTGGGCAGTAATCGATTATTTTTGCATCACTTCTGTAATTGATTAACACGTTGACCGCCAAACGAATATTCTTAAAAAATTTTTGCTAAGATTAAATATTATTTAGACTACTGGAGTCTATGTAATCAAACATTTATCCTGGTATTTATTTTTGTAACTACATCAGAATTCATGAAAATTCATTTCATTTAAATTCATCTCCTTTGATGCCAACTTTTCAGAATGAATCATTTAGTTCTTGAGTGAAAAACACTGTCACCCATATATGTGTGACATGGCAATCTACGTGTTAACGAGGTAATCATGATAAAAATAATGATTAATCGTTCCGGGAACGATCTACTAATTCCACGCGTTCTCATTACCATACGCATCGCTATCGTGGCAGACTATCATCTTCCCGTTACCGTAAATCTATTGATTGCGCGCTGTAATGCTAATTCAATAATGGAATTACTTTTCCACCCTGACCGTGCCAGTTTCTCGCAGTTGTCCCGTCATCGATACCGATCGCGGACGTCTCCTCGACGAGCCATGTGGAATTACGTGCTGGTCTCGGTCGTCGTGTTGCTCGCGTCGTTGATTTATCATTGTTACTTCAACAGGCCGCTCAGCATTATCGACCACCCCGACACGCATTACGATTACATAATCGGTGAGCAGAGTAACGTCCTTCCCCTCTGACACTGTTCTCCGCCACCACTATCTTTTTATCCATCTTCTCAAATAAAGACTTATTAGCTTTTTCAAGTGTTGTAACTAGGGGTGTGCGGGATTCCCGTAAAATGTCCGGGATTCCCGAGAATATTCGAGATTCTCGACTTTATGCGGGATCCCGAGTTGATTCGGGATTCCCGAGAATACACGAGATCCCGCAAAAATCCGGGATTCCCGACAATGAACGGGATATAGAATAATATCTGGGATTTCCAAAAGTGTTGTTATTCTTGAAAATTTCAGCAATCCGAATGTACGGGATTCCCGGGAATCCCGAACATTAACGGGATCTCGAAATTCTCGGGAATCCCGAATGGTTTCGGGATCCCGGAAATTCACGGGAATCCCGGATGTATTCGGGATTCTGAAATTCTCGGGATTCCATCCCGATCCCGGGAGGAATTCCCGTCCCGACCGGGATCCCGCACACCCCTAGTTGTAACTCATTCATCTCTGTTAATTTTTAGTTGCAACCTTTTACTAAATTCCTTGGTGGACCACTGGCACAAAACAATGAAAGATTAAATATATAATTTTGCGGTGGTCTCAATGATATTTTGTACGTAATGATAAAGGTGATGGATGCAATTATTTGCGAGTAATTTGTTACTAATAAAGTTGGTGCTGGGACTGCTGGCTGCGTGGTTGCATCACGACTGTCCGAGATTTCGAATAAGACGGTGCTATTGGTCGAAGCAGGTGGTTACTTCGGATGGGTCGCCTCTGTACCACTTTTGGCGCCAATGCTGCAGGGGACGGAGGTCGACTGGGCCTACGCTTCAGAACCACAGAAATTCTCCTCTAGGGGCTTTGGGAATCACGTAAACGAAAATAGATTGTCACGTTAGAACATCGATGCTCCATTTGTGCAATTTTTGCAGTTGTGTTAAAATTTAACTCTTTGCGGTACAGGTATTCAGGTCATAAAATAGACCCATGTTGTACAGGAATTTTATTGCATTTTAAATCAAACAAAATTGTTATATTTTTATTAATAAAGGTATCACACCTATACACATGCAGCTATTGCAAAATATCGAGGTGGGATTAAAAGTGTCCCACCATGCATTACGGTCCATCAAAAAGGTGGGACACTTTCAATCCCACCGTGCCCCAAAGAGTTAAGTAACAGAGTAGAGATTCATAATGTAGGAGCTCAGGAATTAATTGTTATTAATTATTTGGGAGACGGTCCGACCATCACGATTTATTATGGTCTTCTTTAGTGTATAACACATTTTTAGAATCATTTTTCATCTAATTATATGTAATTTTATTGTAATATCTTTCGTATTGTATTGTAAAAGTCAACAATTTTTAAAGACATAAGGGGCCAACTTTGATTTTTAAGAAGAATTGGAATATATTCTATTAATTCACATTTAAAATTAATAGCGAAATGGTCACCTTATGTCTTTAAAAATTGTTGGGTTTATTTAGCATAATACAGACAATAGTACAAGAAAAATAAATTTTGTAGAGTTACTTAGATAAAATTGGATGACAAATTCATGGTTGTAAAAATGGTTGTAAAAATTCAAAAAATTGTCTTATATATTATATTATTATCTTCAAATATAAAATTAAATTGAAATATTTTCTAGATACAAAAAGTGCCACGAGGTAAAGGATTGGGCGGAAGTGGTCAGATGAATTATTTAGTTCACTCTTTCGGAAGGCCAGAGGATTACACTGGATGGCCTAAAGGATGGTCGCACGCTGATTTGCTTCCATATTTCAAGAAGGTGATAACAATAATACACCGTGTTTCATAATTATGTTTCTTTTGCATAATTTCAATTTCATTTCAAAGTTTCATATTGTCAATGATTTTAAAAAAAAAGTAATATTCCCGAACATGAGAAGTATTTAAATGTTGATTAAACGTATTCATAAAACATTTGTTGCACATTACAGTATAGCAATATTATAAAATTGTCATTTTTATCGGTTTTAAGAGTATGAAAGATTGAGTTAAGCTGTGACTGTTGTTGATCACAAAGGTATCCGATATTATGAATGTGATGAGCAGTCCAGAGGAGGAATACCTGATAGAAGCCTTTCTCATGGCGGACGAGTCGTTCAAGTTGAATAACGTGACTCTACAGAAGGGGACGTTCACGACCAAAAAAGGATCTCGATGGACTTCGTATCATGCGTACTTGCAGAACGCCTGGAATAGAAGAAACTTACACATTTTGACCAACACTCTGGTTGCAAAAGTATGATATGTTTTTATACAATTCCTTTTGGAGCAATCTGTTAGAATTGATTTGGTGAATTTATACTTACGTGTTATATCTTAAACAGTGTTTTGTTAAAACAATTTTTTATGTATTCGATCAATTATTACTTACAATTTTATTTTCCAGACAATTGCTTTTCAAAACAATTTATTAGAATTGATTGAGTTAATTTACATTTACAATGCAATGTTTGTAATACTGTATTCTAAAGAGGATATATTAAATAATGAGATGAGCCCAAACATGGAACGAAATGATTATAAAATTCAAATCTTTTGAGACATTCTTCTGTCTTATTGTTCTTATTACCAACAAAATATATCCACTGAATGAATGAATTAAAATGTGATAAAATAATAATACGTTGCATATAAAACAAATTTAATTTCAATTCTTAATAGCTGAAAGTAATAAATATATGACATGTCACTTCTAAGCATTCTACTTGAAATTTTTTCTACACGCCTGGATATAAACGTCGGAAAACTAAGCGTGGAAATTTTTCAGATACTTTTCAAAGAAAACGCGACCGTGGACGGGATCAAGGTGATATACAAAGACGGATCGGTGGGAAAAATTCACGCGAGAAAGGAGGTGATTCTTTGCGGGGGCGCCATCAATACCCCTCAATTGCTTTTGCTCTCAGGAATCGGGCCAGCAGAAGAGCTTGAGAAATTTCAGGTGATGGATCATTCAATTACTGTCCTGAAAAATAATTTTCTCAAACACGATCGCGATACACGACACGTCCCTTTGAGAGTCTAGCTTTATTGAATTTCTAACATCGTCGTTTAAACAAAATTCAAAGATTTAGACAGGTTTTCTTTTTTATTTGATCTGATTGAGACATTCCTTTGAAATTCAAATTGTTTTATATTTTATATAAAATTAAGACATTTAAAAGAAAAGCATATCAATTCTCTACGAATCGAACACAAAATTACTTAAAAAGGCAAAAATATTAAAAAATTCTAATACTAATCATAGTTATACACAGTTCTGTAGAATTGATTGTATTCATAACAGATTTTATTGAACTTTCTTCACTTTCTGCTAACAGCATGAAAACAATTATGGAAATTGAGGAGAAAAGGGATTATTTCTAGATACGAGTGTTGAGCGATCTTCCGGAAGTGGGCAAGAATTTCTTCGACCATTTGCTGCTTCCAGTTTTTGTGAACCTCGAGGCAAGAGTGAGCATAACTTTAGTGAAATTGCAAACGGTTCCTGAATTGCTCAATTACTTCGTCTTTGGAAGAGGCGAGTAAAACGAGACTGTCACTGAACAAAATTTATTTATCTATAATGAAATTTGTTTTTTTTTTTGTAAATATACGTAATTATTATATATAAAAATATATATATAATTAAATAAAATTCATACAATATAGGATTTGTATCGTGGTACTGTGTATAACTGGTAACTTTTCTCTTCTTTTTTTAAGGATGGTACGCAACCAACGCTGTGATGGGGATTGGCCGTATGAATAATAGTGGTATAATGCTTTTTGGAGTGGCTTCCACTGAAGAGAGGATATTAAAATCGTTGTCCAACTATAAAACTGAGGTAAGTATAAATGTATCACAAATATTGTTGCAAACAAACGGTCTGCACTTTTACGACGTCGTACAAACACCCCCGTCCATTAACCTTTTGACTGCGAGACGATTTTTGTTGGAAATTCTGAAAGACGTAGAGGTGAGAATTTAAAAAAATATACCAGCTTATAGGGAACGATAAGACGAAACTTTTCTATAGTTACAGTTTATTCATACAACATTTAGTTTCAGAGATAAAAATAGACAACTTGCAAGACCTCTTTCCTGAAATTCAATCTTTCCAATGAACTTTCTAACTTTGCAATTTTTATTTTCGAAACTAACCATCCCATGAATAAACTGTAAATATAAAAAAGTTTCGTCTCATCATCCCCTGTAAGTTGATATTTTGAAAAAATTGATTCAACGATCACAAACATTTTTCTGAGCCTATTTCTCAAGGGCGTATATATACGCCATTCTCAGTCAAAGGGTTAAAGAAAATTCATGCGTCGTAACCAGAAATAGAATTCGTCGCGAATGTGTTCATTTATTCCGACTAATGATCAATCGTAAGTTTGGCACGATTACAATTTCTCGTTACTAATTAGTTCGCCCAGTCTCACAAAAAAAAATTAATCACACAGCCTTACAGATCGTTGTATCCGACCTACAACAACAATTCCCGCGAGGGTTTCCTGTACATGTCGTATTGCTTGCAACCGAAGAGTCGCGGGAGCATCACCTTGCGATCCGTCAACATTCGTCACCATCCAAAGATCGATCCTGCCTATCTTAAGCACGAGGACGACGTTTTATGCACCCACGAGGGTAAGGTGAACCTTTATATTGAATCGCAACCCTCACGCGAGTTCTCTTCCTGTTTTGGCGGTTCGCGTGACGAGATATGGAATCTTTCAGCGATAAACTTCGCGATCCAGACCCTCGATACGAAGAAATTCCGCGAGTACGGGGCGAAGGTTCACCATCCTGACTTGGAAGAGTGTCGACACCTGCCACAGGATTACCGTGACGTCGAATACGCGGAGTGCGTGATAAGGGTCGGTGGCCTCTCGGGTTATCACCTGTGCGGCTCCAGCAGGATGGGAGTCGATGATCGCGCGGTCGTTGACGAGGAATTACGGTGAAATGGCTTTGAATGTTTTTAAATATTCCATTGATGAATCAAAATAGATTCCACATCATTCTGTTTTTCTTTTTTTTTTTTTTTAATTTTCAATGCTTCCTTTTATTTCAGTGCAATAATATAAGTTGCGTACTCAAAGATAAGAAATTTAATTTACTAATGAAAAATCACCAGTCTTGAACTTTGCAAATCAACATAATCTTCACACATAAACTTCTCCAAACGCTACTCATATACAAAAATAACGTAAATATTCTTAGTATTCACGAATGTTGATACCGAGGTTTTAATGTTTCTATTCAAAATATCTTTAGTATTTAATGCGTGTGTTTTGCAGTATATTTTTGCTTATTTAATATGATTACAAAGAATTATATACAGAATCGAGCGAAATGAATTCAAACATTGGAAAAACGATATTTCATATGCGCCATAATATCAATATAATGCTAGATTCTGTTTGATTTATATATCCTTTGTTTATTTCAGTGTGAGAGGAGTGAATGGACTCAGAGTAATGGACGCCAGCGTAATACCATCCCCTATTTCTGGAAATCCGAATTCCGTGGTTATAGCCATGGCGGAACGGTTAAGTGATTTAATCATCGATCAGGGATCCAATTAAAGCTAACTGTATAAAATGTGAAAGGAATATATGATTTCGCGACATGAACACATTTTTGCAGAATACAAAAGGTTAACACCCAAAATTCTTCTATAATTCAAATAACTTCTAATTTAAAAACATAAATAAAATGTCTAATTTTAATTTAAATTTCGTATGTATATTTAAAAACCGTTACTCACCGCCCTAGAACGCAATTCAGCCACCCTCTGGAACTCTTAAAGCTTGAAATAAAAATAATTTTTTTAAATAACTTTCGTTTCATTCTAACATACAAATATACGATTTACAAATACACATTATTTAATAAAAAAAAGAAAAGGCTATTGTAATCCACAAAAGGGCGTACATTTAGCAACTACTGTCGAAGAAATAAGGAGGGATCTTAAGTGAAATCGTGGGATGTGCAGAATAATAAAAGGCTCGTCGCATCAGATTTTTTGTAATTTATAATTAATGGTAAAGTTTTCTTGTTTTACAGTAATCGAACAGTTATTAATAGTCTAATTAAATTTCGATTAATTTTTATACAAACAAAAAGAAAAAGGGTGAGTTACACTCAACGGCGTAGCACGAATCTCTGCCACCTCGTTCGCGCTCGGAGAAAAAGAAAAAGAAAAATCGTAACTTCTCGCAGCGTTTTCTACGCCATTCGTTCTTAGTTAGCTTCTCTTTTTTTTTTCGTTTCTCTACGCTTCCGCCCCAGTCCGCTGTAATCGTCTGTCATCGTTACAGCCCTTCCCAGTTCCTGTCCGGGATCGTTGCGATGGCAGAGTTTCGACTCGTTCGCTTCTATTCCACTTTTGCGCCTGCTTTCTCTTTCGCCCATCCCTTGTATACGCTTTATCATCCACGCGTTCACTCCTGTCGATGGGAGAGAAAAAGATCGGCTTCGGGAGGAATCGCTAGTCCCGCTGGGCGAGTTGCAATCACAGGAATGGAAAAGACTCGAATAATAGATAACGAAGTAACGCTTCAATTTATGAATTATTATTTTATCACTTTAATTACTTTAGAAGAAATTACCAAGCTGCTAATTGGTCAATATATCTTTCGTTGGTGCGTCGTTATATGTCCATGAATTATTATTTCATTACTTTATTTTTATTTAAAAGAAAGTATTTCGTTGATACTTACAGTTCCATAAATATTTGTACTTTCTATGCCTGTTACAAGAATTCGTCACAATTAAACGATAGGTTTGATGTTTCCAAATAAATGTTTCATTGTAAATATGTACATAAATAAACATTACACATGTATATAATAAAAAATTCATTTGGAGACAAATCTATCGTTTCATTTAGACTTTCTTTAATAGACGTAGAGGGTACGAATATTTATGACACTGACTATATATACTCAAGAAATAATTAATTCCCGAGTTATACAAATAATGATCAAATTAAGCGATCAAAACTGTTTCAGTTGGAAATTACTTTGATGTTACTTATATATTCATGAAATAATCTGACCAAATTATGACCAAATCTATTGACCTGAACTATTACACGTCTCTGTATGAAAACATCCCTGTAAGTAAATCTTGCAAAATTTCCTGGTTGAAAACCAGGTCTTTATCTAAAGAAACGATTATTTAGATAAACATTTGAAGATAAAATATAGTCTCATTTTATAATTTAATCTTTCTTGCTCCTGTAGTAATAAGTGATAGTAACTCAAGATGCAGCTTCTATGCGACAAACAATCAATAAAACTTATCTTCCGTTCGTTATTCAAGATTGTTATCTAAAAAAGAATTTTTCCCATCCCTGAAAAGCCTTCATAAATCCTATGAAGCAGAACCTAATCATCCCCATACAATTTACTGACGCAGATTATCACATTCCTCTTATCCCTGAACTGATCCTTCCTTCTCCCCGCGATAAGCGTCCTTTTTATCGATCTTCGCGCATATTCCTCGACGTTCTCGATCAGATACGGGCAAAATTACATTCAAATAATAAACGACGAACGAAAGCATCGATTTCTTCGTCCACATTCATCGAACCAATAATTCAACCGAGCTTTTATTCGCCTCCGCTTGAAATATAATTTAATACCAGAATTCGTACCGTAATCTCTCATCGAACAAACAACAAATCGATACTCGCTTATCCACCATTGTTCACAATTTTTTTTGTTCGGACAAGAAACTCGCCCCTCTGCTCGAGAACGCAATCGAAACTCGCATCGGTCCAGCATTCAGTCGCGCAGACGCACACTGTCTCCCGTATAAATAATAATAATAATTCATGTAATAATGCGAAGTGTCATTTTGTATAGACGAAAAAACACAACTGCGGCTGGCACGCATCGTTCACGCTGGGGGTTCGCCGGGTGTTTTCGCCCGGCGCCCCCGTCTCACTCTCGCACACTCTTCATCCCCTTTTACCCACCCTCTTGGCTCTCTATTTCTCGCCACCGCGCTCCTATCCACCACATTTACCTCATAACCGTAACGTAAACTTAATCATTTCAACTTAAAACAAAAAATTGGTAACCACCGTGTCGCTGTTGCGTCTGCGGCGCAAGCCACCGTTTTCGTTTTTCCTCTCCTCTTTTTGGGGGACAAAAAACGTTAACAGGAATTTATCGATCCGCCGAAATGAACCGCCGATCGGCGAAGACGCACGCGGGATCGACAGCGACCGATCGACGCGAAGGTAACAGGAATTATATCTATGGAATATATCCTGATCGAGGGGAAGGCCTTCCGTTCGTTTCTACGAAACGACGTCGTTAACAAAGAAGAACCTTCGAAGGGTTAAATAAGACGCCTATCTTCTTCGCCTTCGAAGAAGAACTTTATTGGGCACTTTGCGTCAAAGAAAAAATATTAAAAAAGGAAATAAAAGTGGCGTCAGAGACGGACTCGACTTTGTTGGGATTATTGTAACGCGAAGAAAAACACTTGGTAGCGATTTACTTTAATGGTTGTATCACTGAATAGTTTATTCGGATAAATTCTATTCGTTCAATGTGAAACATTTTCACTTCGTAATTCAGATTGGAATTATTATTAAGAAATTAGCGAATAAAAAGTTGTTACGTTTTATGCGTTGTAAACTGTCGTTTCAATTAATATTTCTGTTTATAACTATTACTGAAAAAATAGCAAATAAGTTGTTTACTTTTCATCAAATGTATACAATTTAATATTGTAGCATATTGTAATAACAAAATTAATAAAATTAGTAAAATGAAACAAAAAGTAGTTCACCTTGGATTCGATGTAAAATTTAGTTCCAATCTATAATTCAAATTGCAATAATTAATGAAAAGAAAAACAAAAGTTGTTCCCTCCTTCATTCAATGTAGAATAAACATTAATTTTATAATTCAGATTTTAATATTATTTATCTTCTATCAAACGTGAAATATGATTTCATTTAATAATTCAGGAAATTATTATTGAAGAAATAAAGAACGAAAAGTTGTTCACCTTTCATACAACGCGAAATATAATATCATATCAGAGTTAAAGCAACAATTTTCCAATGAACGAATAACGAATAAAAAAATTATTTACTTGTCCACCGTTTCGCCAATCCCTGATTGGATTCCCTTAAAATCGAAACAAACTCGTGACGATCGATGGAATCATTGAAACGTAACGCGACACCTTTCCCTCGAGATCAGTGATCCCCGTGTTAAAAATCAGGAATGCCCAATGTGATCGTCAACCTTGGTATAGCGCCGATCCCCGCGAGATCGTTTCGCCGCATCGGCTTCGCTTTTAAGCGAAATTTTCGTAACCGCGAGACAGAGAAGGAATTCGTGTGTCGTTGGCGTGCACCGCGTGAATCGAGCGATCTACGAATCGCCATTCAGCTTCCCCCCCGTCGTTTCCTCGTGTTGTATAATATACATTTATTTATTTATTTATTTATTTATTTATTCATTTATTTATTTATATCCTCTCTTGTCTTCGACGTGTTGTCGCGTTGCGGGGCGACGAGTTCGGGGCTCACTTACGATCTAAACAAGTACTCCTTAATATTACATATATATTCTATCTATATATAATATATATATATATTTTTTTATATTGAAAAAATGAGTGTACTCTTTCGTTATCAATAGGAATAGTATCGATTAATTTGCAATTGCGTGTAACATAGACGCGTCCAGCGCATAGAAACATAAATAAATAAATATAAACGGATTGTATTTACATATACTCGGGTGTCTGAGGGTTTGTTGGAGGATCGGGGTTGGAGACGGGAGAGGACAGTATAATCTGATATATTTATTCGCGGTTTCTCATCTTATATCTCTATATATATTTACGTGTATATTATATTGTTGCCCGTGGTTTTGGTAATTATTTTTTTTTTTTTCGGTTCCATGTATATATGCTTGTTCTCGTACGTATCGTATGTAACGTACAGCGTGCTATACGTTACTTAGCATACGTATCAATAAAAAGAACCGTGCGCAAACAACGCTTGTCCATCGCCACGGGCTTCGCGTAGAAAAATAATACTTCACGGGACACGAGAAAGAAAAACCGAGAAGGAACCATATATATATATAAGCATATTGTACAACTATTATTTAACATGATCATGTATGCACAGGGAATTTCGAGACGAGTGTCACGGAAACATCGAAACTACTGATTTCGTGAAATAGAGGCGGAGGGAATATTTCTTCTTTTTAATTTTCCATGTAACGCCAGTGAGGGCAAACTTATTGCATTATATAATGATTTATTAGAAATAGGATTCATTATATTTTTTGTCAGTAATTTATTAAGAATAAAATGAGGAATTGTGCGATTAATATTGAAGCAGGGGTATTTTTTTTTTTTACACTAGAAGCTTTCAAAAGAATCTTTTACTCGATTGAATTTAATTGGAGAAGAATGTCTTAATTTTCGAAGGTGAATTTAATTGGAAAATTTACAGAACGTCTTGAGAATTTGACGAGTTAACAGCGGTATTTGCGTTTATATTTTTTCAGAAGGTAATTTTCGCATTAATATCTGTGAATCTTTGTGATATCGAAACTTTTCGAACAAATTTTTACTCACACTTTAAACGAGAAAAAAAAAATTGGAAAAAAGGTTCCCTTTGTTCTATTCTAGAAATTCAGTAGTATAGACGTTATTTGCGACGACTCGTCTCGAGAGTAGAATGCGTATGTGTGTCTGTGTGTTTGACTGAGGTAGAAGCGGTTTCGTATACACTAACATTATATAATCGCGTGGTTGTAAATGCGCGAAAATTGATTATGGTCACCGTTTGCCAGTTTCTGCCGAGTACAAGGTAAATAAAATTGCGAACTGAAAGGGGGTTGTAGATGAGGAAAGTTCGGAAACAGGAGGGTGAATGTGAAGGGAAACGAAAGAGAATGAGAGTCTGTCGCTGAACGATGCTGGAGTGGCGTCTTGCAAAGATCTACCATTTTTTTTAAGTTGCCCAAAAAGATCGAATTCAACAAACGAAAATAAAAATGATTGAAAATGGAAGTTTTTAACCATCAGCCATTTTGAATACCTTCCAGCAAGGTAAAAAGAATGCTTAAAAAAAAAGAACGAAAACTTGAATTCAATAACGAGCAAATAAATGCGATATAGTTCTACAATAAATAATAGTAGAGTAGTTACAACGTATTAAAAAAGAAATTCACGTCTGTGTTCTCTGCAGACTAAGAAATAATAAGAAAAAATGCGTTGTGGTCTTTCGACACCTTCAGACTTCGTGAAGATTATAATGTACATAAAATATATCAAGGTAACGAGATGCGTGTTTCGTTTGAGTGTAAAATGAGGAAAAGATGTTATAAGTAAAGATAATAAAATGTACATATATCATTGTGCATTTAGATATTTAACTGTTGCATTTTATTTGTTTTATAACTCATTTCATGATTGCGACAGTTCACTCAACCAAACTATATGACCATTATAATGTCTATTTAAAAACACAAAAATAAGATGTTTAAAATGAAGAAAAGCTACTGTTAGTAAAGATAATAAAATGTACATTTATCACTGTGCATTTAGATACTTTACTGTTGCATTTTATTTATTTTATATCTGATTTCATGACTGCCACAGTTAACTCAATCGAAACTATGTGACCATTATATGTCCACTTGGAAAACAAAAGTAAGTAAACGGAACAAGTCGTCCAAAATTATTTCTGTGCCATTTGGATTTGAAAATAAATCAGTCTGAAAGTGTCAGAGGAAGAGATTGAGAAGAACTCGTTTCAAGTACGAATAGAATATTTCTCTGGGAGAATTCGAAGTCCTGGTCCAGCATCGAAACGCCACGCGACAAGACGACCAACAAAGAACAAACGTATCTCAACAAGAAACAATATAACCGCTGATCGTTCTTCGTGGTTGGCTCGTGGGTGAGGGATTAAGAAGGGAAATCTGACGCGTCTAAAGGACTTGGGGACTTACAATTAGTCTTAAGAACGATTGCGTCGAGAAAGGCGGAGGAGAAGGATCATCGAAGAAATCGTTCGCCAGTGAGGAGGTGAGAATTAGAGGTTAAGAATTATCGTGAATTGAAAGAGATACGTGTCATTAAAAGTAGAATACGAGAACGAACGACGTTTATCGCGCCTGAACGCCAAGAACTAAATCGTCTTGAACGTTTATAGTCTATAGTAGGTGCAAAATCTCTTTGATGCTCGAGGCCTCTTTCTGCAGCAAACTTTTCGAACGTTTTCTAACTCGTCCATTATTCGACACATTTGTACTGATAGAATTGAAATAGAATTGTTTTGTAACTCAGTCGCCCTGGAGCCACCGATCGATTTTGCTCCCATTATAGTGATTCTTGCGATAATTGGCTCTCTATCTCTTCGTTACATTTGTTCCTTCATCCACGAGGTGACCTTTCCTTTTTGCAGTCATGCCGCTCGTTAAATACTGCTTCGTTCCTTCGTTCGCCTATAATTAACGAAACGATAGATGAACCGAAGGTAAAACGAGGTGCAACGGGCAACATGGCTAACAGGGAACACGATGGAGAAGGTTTGCGAGATTGAGAGCACGGATGCGTCGTTCGTGAGCTCGTACATATAGGGTGTTTCGCAAAATGTAGTCGTAATTTTGAAGGTATGATTAACACGCACAAATGGCAGACAAAGTTTAAACGTTTGATGTGTCCGACCTTGTTTCTGAATTGCATCCATTTTTATATGGTCCATTTATTTTGGCAACAAGGGGTGCTGAAGGTACAGGGCCTAAGTATCTAAACAAAGCCATGTTTAGAATAGTTTTGTTGTTCTACAGAGAGAAACCTGACGCCATGGCTACTTTTTGACGAAACTATATTCTACATAGATTCAATTAATACACAGATTCGGTTCAATTAATATAGGCAAAGTTGTAATGTAGGAAGAACTTGTTTAAAAAAAAAGGAAATTGTGTCTATATCGTTATGGGTTCCATTTAGAGCCACAAGGCAGTATCAAGACCTGAATTCAAGTGTTTCTAAAGTGTATTTGATCTCTTGAGCCTCAAATACTATGAAAATGTCTAATGACGAATGACGAATAACGATAATAACGATTATATCGTCTCAAATTTGATCTCTGTGAAACAGTATAGCCTCCTGTGCTACTTAATTTCAAGATGTGTGCAAATCGAGAACAACGTCGGATAACTCAAACGTTTAATTATTCTTCTATAAATAATTTGTTGTGCATTCACCATCGAAGTTGCTACCACATTTCACAGGACACCACGTAACTAACGTACCGTGCGAATACGTATACCGCCATCATCCGCGAGGCACGGTGATCCGTGGGTGACAATAATCGATAGCAGTCATCATCAACGACGTCGCAACGTGCCAATAAAAGACAAAGAAAAGAGAGTGAAAGCGTGAGACAGAGACAAAGAGTTAATTTTCTGGTGTAACGAAAAGCTACACCGACGATCCCTATTATACACTCGACTATTGCATCGCTTGATTATTGATTTATGTTATTTAAATCTTATCGACTATTATACTTTGTAGTTTGTACTTGGTTTTCATATTCCTGAGAAAAGGACTCGGTGGGCACGCGAGCCGCCATACGGCGACCCCCGTTTCCGAATTTAATTCTGACATCTCTGTTCGACTAATCGTATTTGCAAATCGTATTTTTTTTTTCTCTCTCTCTCTCGAATATCTTAGTTATCGTCTTCTTTCATTCCCTCGATAGAACTCGCTCGTCCGTAACGCGGAACGACGCGAGAACGTGCCGTGATTCGTGCCTCGATCGACGCCTCTGTGACGTTCGATTAACTATCGCGAAATACCGTTCGACTGTGCTTATGTACAGAGAGATTTTCGTATGTTTCTCATTTTTTTTCTTTTTTTTTTTATGCACCCTGTATGTCGTGTGTGAGGTAGCATTTGTACTAGTGTGACCAAGTATTGTGATCCGTTACTGTGACGGACGGCGTCGAGGATCATCGGCGAGAACGGTCACGGAAGGATTCGCGACCCGTGTCTGGCAGTGTTCAGTTTCTCCAGTCTTTCTGTTCGAATGAGAACTCGATAAGGTTTCCATGCCGTTTTCTATCAGAGTTGGGCAATCGTTGATTTGTGACTGCGTTGTGGTTACTTTTGTAATCATTGCTCGCAAAAGTTAGATTAAAAGGTGCAATTTACAATCTGCAATCGTGATTAGATAGTTTGTAATGTCTTGAAATAGAAATCATGATCATTTTGTGACTATTTTTGTGATCGCCATTCACAATTACAGGATTAGGAAGTACATTTGTAATCTGCACAACTCTTTCAGAGTTAAAATCCCGAGTACCTTGCGATCACATTTACGAACATACGACTGTCAGATTAAAACCTGCATTGATAATTCGTAACCTTTCAGTGATAACTTTTATGACCATCACTCGCGAGTTTCAAATCAGAAAAGCACACTTGTGACTGGGTGAATCGATAAATTGTACCTTACGTAAACTCTTCTAGAGATGAAATCCTGGTTATTCATTATCCATTGATTATTAACCACGATTACGTTATATTCCGTAATAATAATCACGTGTGACATTTTGCCAAACACTGTACGCTTCTACGAGCATCGACTGCCGCGCACTGTCCTGTGCAGCTCGAGAGGCATTGAAATCACCGCCCCGTGAGAGGTGGCGCTCTCGACGCGCGACCATAAACCGTGCTTACGCAGCACAATCGAAACACGTGCAGTCCTTTGAACATTTTCTGACAACTTTGTAACTAGCATAAACTATTGCGAGCTACTGGATATAAAATACGATCGCAACAGTCGGTGGACGAGTCCCGCGGCTCGAGGGAAGAGGAGGAGTGCGCGAATCGTCTAGAAACGACAGCAAGTGGTAAATCTAAGAATCAGTAGACTCTCTTAGTGAAACTGATATGTAAAGTGTGCTTGAACCTGATTCAACGCCGTTTGAAATAGAGTTGCCTTCCTCTTCTTCGAGATTGCAGGGACTTTATTATTCTATCGCGTGTAGAGCGCTGTCTTGGAGATAAAAGACGTCGATACGCATGCTTCTTTTTAGAAATATAGTTTATATCACTATAACAACGATTGTTGATGCTCGTGTGGATACAAAACGAGTGCTTCCATAGTAGATCGAATATTTCGTTTATATTTGTAATAATATCTTGTGATTAAATAGAATGCTTGATCAAATTTTGAAACACTCGTTTAGTTATTATTAGACTGCAAATTCGATGCACTTATGGAGCGTGAGACTTGTGCAGCTCGATATATAATTACGTTATTGTATGAATCAATGTAACGTATATGTTTTGGCATAAAGTTTAAAAAGTAAACAATGCGAATCGACGAATTATACTTCGACGAAGCTGATTCGTGTACCTTGTCAAACAGTTCAGCATTTTGTGTCTAAAAATGCAGGGTGGGTGAACAGCTTAATTAAATCGGTTACGCGTAATCCTCGACCGTTCGCCAATGCCGTCGTCCATTTTCGACTATCATAAACCATCAATCGTCGTGGTTATCGTTCATCAATCGTCATCATCGTTCGTCGATCCCATTACCGTGTTACATCATACAGCGTGTGTAATAAGTTTTACAAAAATTCTGCAATATGCGATCTCTCGTTTATTTCTTTTTTTTTTTGTTCTCGTCGCGTCGATCGTTTGCTTGTTTATCTTTTATCTTTTTCTTCTCTATACCCCTTAACATTAGTTTACTTTGTACTATAAGTCGCGGCCGTCGCCGAGATCGTCGACGGCCGCACGCCGCCGAAATCGAAGCCCCGCCACGCGACAGTGAGCCCTACTTGGTTTACATAATATTATCGTTATCAGTAATCGTTATTAGTGTTATTTTTTTGTTTGTTTAATATTCCTTAATTCTTGCCGCGAAAGATGTGAAAAAAAAAAGAAGAAAATTTCATTACGTTTCCTTATGTTCGCTTCCATCCGTAATCTTCCTATATATATATATATATATTTTTTTTTTTTATGCTTTTTCCTCACGTTTAAATATGCTTATGCGTGCGCGATACGTGTACTATGCAATCATTATCAACTATGGTATAGTACTATTATATACTATACGATGATCAAACAGTATAGCAGTTGCCAGTGCACCGGTGCAGCGTGCACTGATTTTAGGTGCAGCGATAACATCGACCCTCGTCTCTTTCGCTCTACGCGAGCACGCAACAAATCTCGCTAATTCCCGAAAAAAGAAACAGTCTCGCCGACCCCCGCCCCTCTCTCCCGTTCCCTCGCGTCCTATCCAAATCTTCTTTTTTTTTTTCGTTTTAACTCCACCGTACCGAATTCGAAGGATTATTTATCCCGCCAAACTTTTTTTACTCGTTTTTGTTTTCTTTTAATCGCGAATTAAGCCCGTTTACACCGCGAGCCCCTGTCGCGGGTGCTCGGAGCCATCGATAATCGTTCGTCCGTGGATTCCTTCCCTCTTCGTTTTTCCCTCGTTTCGAGACGCGCGAGAAATTTCCAGCCAGCTTTTCCGGTCAGCTTTTCGCCTTTCGTCGGATCCCCTAATCGCTCGCCGTCCGTTTTCCATCGTTCCTTCCGCTTCCTCCGCGACGGTCGCGAAACCTAATCGACTGACCCGCGGTGTAAAGCTCGCCTCGCCCCGGCCCCCCGCCCCCCCCCCCAAGCTGTGTCACACACGACATCTATAAAGGATTTTCAATCCGTAAAACACATATTATAGAAACAACATGCAACATTTTATCCTACGCCGTGATACAATAATGGTACATACGTTATGCGTACGCGTCGCGCGTGGCTTCGTAACGTGGGTATATATGCACGCAACCGCGTACGCATATACCGCGCCTCTGTAGGTACGTGCCCTTTGTGTGAGTGTGTTTCGTGTGCTTTGTATGTGTGTTTGTGTGTGTGCTTCTTTTCATTTGCATACGCTGTTCAACTGGGAGAATAGATGCTCTGTGTCGGAAGCAGAGCTACGAGAACGGCTGATAGTGCTTTCCCCCAACCTATGGCTGCTACTGTTGGCGCATGAGAAGAATGAGTTTCTAATCGTATTCTTCGAGACTGCCATCGATCTACAAAAGGCGTTGTTTTTTTTTTTTTTTTTGTAGGAGCATTATTTGTAAGACGTTAATTAATTTATGGGCAACTATCAAGTCAAACGAACGCAGACGCAACCATGTTAGTTTTAAAAGCGATTGTACGATAAATAAGGAACAATTTGCTCTTTTCTAATACGTTCTGTACGTGATCAATACACTTGTTCGCTTATTGTTGTATACCTAATCGTGGCACACCTCGCGAATAGAGTCGGATTCAATCTTCTCGCGTTCCAATAGTACTCGTCAATGGGAGTATGTTTCGTAGAACGAGATTTATGATGCGCAGAGCTCGGGGCTTTTTTAATAGGTTCTGCTTATGTTATTGGAGAAATTCTTTAACCAGTAACGAGTTGAACAGGTAAACGCGAATGAAAGAGTGTTTACAACCGGATACAGTCGGGAAGTGCGAAATTTGAACACCGTGGGCAATGCCAGAAAGTAAAATTAGAATGGAAGACAAGACAAAAATATTGAAGATATAGAAGATAATATAGAAGATAAAAATATTTTATGAATAATTTTCTGTTTGTTATTGGTTGAATAACATTGGGAATTTTAGTTTTAGAATTATACGAGGTGGACGAATATCTAGTTATACCTAGTTATACGAGGTAGACGAATACAAATTATTGTATGTTGGTATTATTCGTTATTTATCCGTTATTTAGTTTCAAGAAAATTTAGGATCACCCTTTGGGAGCATCGGAGTCGAGATTCCTGTTCCACTTCTTGAATCTTCTGTTACACGAATTTCATTTTATCTTTGAACGAAGAAATAATTCCCTGTTTATTTATATACCCATGTCCTATCTAACACTCAAATTGAAGAATAACTAACTAAATCTATAGAGCTATTAGATGTCCTCGTAAGAAAACATCATGTGCAAATCTCATAAAATCTTCTCAAAACAAATTTTACAAATAGTTCGAGACTCCAATCAAAGAAACAATATAACATATAGTTAAATGGTGTTGTTTTCTCGACTACAGAACTTTTCATGGAACGAACTACTCCCAAAAGGTGTTTTTATGATTAAACAATGTAAGTAGGTAAAATTCCTAAAATAAGTAAATATTCCTCAAAATAGGAATATTTTTCATATTAATTCCAAAACTAATTTTACACAATGATTCCCCTCCTCTATTACGAATGTCAAGTCTAAATCTTGTATGATCTATCCTCCATCGGCATTTCGTTCTCGTTTCGCACCCCTCCACACACGATCGATTGCCCCTCGTCCACAGTTCGCCGTACATGTTCGTACATACGCGTATGTACGCTATACACACGTACTAAAATCACGTGTGGATGTATCGTACTCGCCACGAATACGATGACACTAAAAACCTGGCTTCTCCAGCCTGAAACCTTATCTACGCGCTGCGAATGCCACCCGTAAAGTATCTAAATGAAAAGGAATAAGAAGAAAAATGTTCGAAACGAAAATGGAGCCACGTACCAACGACATAGGAGAAAACTTAAAGCTAAAAAGTTCATAGTACGATATAAACATCTCCGTGTTAGTACGATTTTGTTGCTTCTGGCGGACTAGCCGGATAAGAAACACTTTAAAAACGAAAAAAAAAAAAAAAGAAAAAACGATTCTTGATCAAAAGTACGCGTAACGTGGCACCGGCTACTGTACGCGTGCGCAAAAGTGCTATAACTCTTCCACGTGGAGATTAATCAATTGTGAGACAGCCTAGTCATTTTTGCGTATGCTTTCACCTATAAAAAGGGGTTGTATATTGTAGTACAGCAAAGAAAAATCGATTTTTGATCAAAAGTAGTGATATTGCGCTGGCTACTGTCAACGCGCGAAAAAAATTGCTATAAACTCTTCCACGTGGAGATTAATTAATTACGGGACAGTTATTTTCGTGCACGTCTGTGGCTACAGAAAATGATTGTATATAACAGAGAGTGCAATGTTTTATCTTTTAGACGTGTAAATAAGTAGTACAGAGCTATCGAGTTATCAAGTGCCGACTGTAACATTGTCCAACTAGGCGCTCAACAGTTTTTAAAATGGTTGCTGTGGCGCATTCCACAGGTGGGGCTTGTAGCACTCTTCTCGCGCGCGTACTGTAGTCTCGCGCCTCTGGAACGTGCGGCACTCGATCGTGTGCGATGTATTCCGCGTATTGTGTGTGTATTTGTCTGTCTCCATACGTGCGCGCGTGTGTGTATGTTCCTAACCATCACATACGTAAACGACACATAACACTTTTGAATAATCCCTTCCCCGCAGCGTCTTCGTTTTTAAACTCTCGCCCCTCTACCCTCTATGACTAATTTACGTCGTCTAAATGCGTCAAAGCCCATCCTCGGTATCAGTATCACCCTCGTTCGAACAAACTTTTCACTTGGATTTTTTTCCCATTTCCAAACGTCACGCATCCTTTTTGCTCCTTTCGTTCGCCAGCATCCCCCTCCCCAGCTGTTTACCTTTCTTCTCAGCCGAAAATCTGATCAGTCTAGAGACGATCGGAAAACGCGAGCCGCGAAATTCGTCGACGTTCCCTCCCCGAAATCGTTTTCACACCCCTTCAAAAAAACGCCACCCGCCATTTCATTCGGTTTCCCGCCCCCTAAAAAACGGATACTTCGTTTATTATTCCTCTCTTTCAATTGTTTCGTTTTCTCCCACCCGTTCGTCGTAGACACTATTCTTCCTTTCTGGACTCTACGTCGAAATCTATCGCCTGAAATCGTTTTAGGAATCGAACGCCCGAATATCATCACCGCTGAACGATGAAATCGCAAGTGGTTGTCTCACGGATTAAAACACGCTCGATTTTGAAATCACGCGGTCTCTCATTAACACGCATACACACAGGCACACATCTACACTCTCGTGTAGCTCACTGTCTCTAGTCGTCAGTTACACATAGTTGTACGTATGCAATAATTGCGGCTTTGTAAAAAAACGGATCTATTATATGTATATATATATATAATATGTAGAGTTTATATATCACGTGTGTCGACGATCTCGAAGGCCTTTCGTTGGATGGAAATTCCATTTTGGAATATGCGAGTAAAGAGATTTCTGTGAAAACTACTTTGTGTAAACGTTTGTACCATTGTGATAGGATCGTGATCAAGTCGATGTTCGAGGTCACTTTCAGAGGGTGGAATTATTGGAACGTGGCAAATAGTTCAGACATTTTTTTGTCGTTGGTATTGTGAGAATATAATTTGTTTGACGAATTTGCGGGATGCATTAAAATTGCGGGAAATGCATTTAAAGATGCGGGAAATTAATTTTTTCAAATACAAAAATGTTAGTTGTATTTGTCCTAACCCATTGATCGTAGAAATGAAAATAAAAAAATTAACGTTTAAACGTACTTATACTTCAACTATTAGTATCCTGTTTTTTAAGGATTTGAATGTCAAGTAAATTCTTATAACTACGAAAAAATAATATATACCGTTTGTACTCCATAAAATGCTCCATATAACATTGTAGGTAAAAAGTAATACCTACAATTCCCTATTATTATTCAAAATAAAGAGTGACAAAAGAGGTCTCGATAGTTGAACGTTCTCTCAAACAAAACCTTAAAATAAATTCTCTAGACCTCTCGGAGTAGTGTATTTAAACAAAAGAAATGGTAAGAACAATTATTTTAAACAAATCAGTTATTACAGAAAAAGACACGCATGCCATTTTCTATGATCTTCAACCAAACTCGATTCAATTAATGTCTAGTTGCAAACAAATTCTATCTTCCCTCGATTATCCAATTATTAGGACAGTTCGCAAGTTACTAAGTGACCTCGAGCAGCGAGTTCATTTCGAATCCTCGGCAGAGAGTTACGAGGAACAGGAGACTTCAACGACGGTCCCTCGGTTCCTAGAAGCTCCGAGACCTCACGATTATCTATATCTGGCAACAACTATGCCGCCTCGGTCAATATTGCTCGCTGCATCGTAGAAGATAGAGGAATTCGCCACGAGAAGCCTCGAGATCCGCCCTCGTACCCTCTTCGCAGGGTATAACAGCAGAAGAATAGTTCCGACGCTAACCGGACAAGTATCAGCGGCTGTACGGAATGTACAGGTATAAATATTACTGTGGTCGCTCAGTGTTCCCTGTGTTTGGTTAATGCGTTATTATAAAACGATGAGGTAGTTAACTGTCATTACGTATCATCTTTTGTTGACGTATCTTAAGTGGATAAACGAACGAACATAAAACCAACAGCAAAATAGAGAAGAGAAAAGAAAGAAAACAGAAATGATAAAGAACGAGGCGGAAAACAAACTGAACGGAAAATTCGACGGCGTCTAACGTCTCTCTTGTATATACGTATATATGTGTGTGTGTATATATATATATAATAATATATATATTCTAGCTCGCGTATGATCTTTTAAATACTAAATAATTCTCTATTCGTCTATTGTCTTTGATACCTTCGCGGTAGGCGTATCGTTGTGAGATAATTCTTGTTAAACTTCATCTGTAACGTAACAAAAAAAAAAAAGAAAGAAAAAAGAGGAGAAAGAAGCAACGGAAAGTAATAACAGAAAAATAAAATAGAGAAACGAGAGAATAATCCTGTAGGAAAGAAAACGAGACGAGAAAGCGAAGAAAAAAAGAACGGGGTTAGAAGTAAAAAAGAAAGATAAAAGTCTGTCAATAAACGTGTCAATACTGCAACAAGTAATATCGTGGTGCCATCCTGACTAGGAGTATCTATGTATATAATCTATCTATAGGTAAATGTAATATAACTATTGCATTGATCACATCCTACACAACCGGTCTAGCAATTATTCTATAGCGCTCTGTTCATATTGGTCTATTGGTTGTCATCCCCTATATATCTCGATCCGCGACTATTGCTTCGGACAAAAGTCCGTATTAAACATTGTAAACAGGTAACAAAGTGGTAGTGATTGTTCGCGTGACGTAACGCCACGCCGCGATTCCTCGAGGCGAACGGATCGAGCCTCGACGGTGAACGTTGCGAGAAATAAAAAAATGACGGCGATGGAAAGATAGCCGGGTAGCAGAGCCGGGCAGCGATTGCTACGCGATCGTAGATAACGACTTCGATAATCATCGAATATCGGATACGAGATTACGTTTGTAATCCGCGACGGGTGGATCGGTAACTCGCGATCTAGTCGCGTCTGATCGTTCGTCGATCGTGATCGCGGATTACGCGTTGCCCGACGCTGGCGAGAAGGCATCCTTCTTCGTCGCATCGTCGAGGCTCGTCGAAGACGGCGCTTGGTACAAAAGAAAAAAAGATACGCGCGTTCGCCCTGGAGAATCCGCCCACGTGGCCTACACATGGTAACTCGACAGCCTGCCCGTCCTAGAATCGTAGTAATAATCTCATAAATCCTTTTATAAAACGGTATATCTGTACAAAAGAAAAAAAAAAACACAAAGAAAATAAGAGACGAAGAAAACGCGTCGGTGTCGGCGTAACGCGCTTGCCCTATTCTGGATATGTTTCCACCGATAAGTCCAGCGTAATTGTTCTACCCGTGTCCCGTCGAGGGGAACGAACAAATCGAAGATGCGATCCAGAGCGAAGAAAAAGGTACCCGATCTTTTTGGCACTAACGCGCGAACGTAAACAGTTTCGTTAGATAACATGTACGTCACTTGTGTCTCGACCCTAGGCTCTCGACATCAACAGGAATCAACGCTTCGTTCACCGGGTGCTGTTTTTTTATTTTTATTACGGAGGTTATCTAATGGAGCCTATCGACCGTGATTATGGTCCTTGAATTATTGTATTCGGGTTGAAAGATATATAGAGTGTACAAGTTGATGGCAGTATATATTGTACATATAGAGAAAACAAGTGTTACGTTTGAATATTGTCAACTTGACACTCTATAAATAAAAAAAGAATGGAAACTAGGTTGGCATGTATCAACCCTAGGAGGACTTCTGGGACGTAGAATGATCCGTTTTAGATCACGTGTAGTAGTTCTAGTTGTATATTATATATACAGTCAATACCGTAAATATTCATACCCTCTATGTCTATCGAAGAAGTTTGACTAAATTAAATAATAGTTTTAATATTATCGAATGAATTTTTCATTATAAATATGTGTATGAATAAGTTTATACGTGTATATATTTATATCAACATATTTATAAAAACATGCACTTGGAAACATCAAACCTACCATTTAATTGAAACAAATTTCTTCAATAGATAAAGAGGCTACGAATACTTATGGGACCGACTGTAAGTGTTAATTGCATGTATTAAAGTGTAATCTCATGGACGAGTACTTGCAGATAGCTATCTATTGTGGTAGTTTGACAAGTATTTAAAAAAAAAAATCTTTCTATGTGTGCTTGGATGAAGTAGTCAATTGCTTCCACAGCTTTTTATAATTGTATCCATCATAAACAATTAAACACCAATGTCCGTCACAGACAACGTTATAATTTTGAAATACTGCAACTCCATCCAACGCAAATCTGATAAAATATAAATCTAGAGATCTCCAACGACCCCAGAGATCGACAAATCGGTAGAAGTCACCCTAGGGCCGACACAGAAAGTCCTTCCAAGTTGTTTTCGAAAGAATAGGCTCCCAGTGGTCGTCGAACCTAACCCAGACCGGTGAGCGAAGCGTTAACAGTACCAGTTATCCCTCTGCAGGTATATTATCAGTAACAGCGTTTCATGCGATTCGGTATGCAGTTAATAATTCTTAATCAATGGTAACGTTGAACTATCGAATAATAGAGTAAGGTAGCGGCAGTAGACACTATTCCATCGACATATGCTTCGCGACGGCGCTAGCACCGTGTTTGGTCGGTAATATATCGTCCATCGTGCGACCATCGTTGCCAGAACGACCCTACTCGTCCTACCAAAAGTTGGTCGAATAAACTGAGAACGGATTCGTAACAAAAAAAAAAGAAGTAAAAAAAAAATACCAAAAAAGTCACGTTCACGGCTTTACGATTCGCCCGAGACGCTTTCCTTACAATGATGGTCTCGGGGGAGGCGAATCCGCATCGAACGTGACTCTGTTCGCGCCATTTGTCGGTTCATTTCCGGTGTCCGCTTCCCTCAACTCTTTCTGTTTGCTTCTTCATCGCGCTCATTAAACGTTTAGAGTTAATAATTCTTACTTTGACGTTGCACTTTCATTGACTAGTTTTGTGATTTGCAGCGTATCCGCGAGCGTGTCCGAGGCGCGCGATAACCCCCCCCCCCCTCCCCGGTGAACCCCATCCCATCCCACCCACCCGCCCTCGTACCTCAGTGCAAGCTACGCTCAGAGCAATCGGACGTCGACGTTTTTCCGTGCTTCGTTTCCGTGTCTTCCTTCCCTTAAACTTCCTTCCTCGTTCTTCCTTGTTCCATTTCCGTCTTCTCTCTTCCGTCTTCTGTGATCCGATCACCGGGACAATTTTCCTATTTCATGGTCAACGCCTCCTTGCCACGTCCGAGTTTCGCGCGACGTCCGTTCCTTCCGCGGTTGGTTCGCGAAGAACCGATCCGGAATTCAACCCTCTATCGCGTGCACTCCGTTTCTTTCTTTCGAAAAAGATTTCTTGGTTGCGCATATTTGCTAACGCTCTTCGCCACGGGCCATGTTCGTAGCCATTGGTATTTAATTTAACGGATACTAACGCACAGTCCCTTTTATCCCAGAACCATGCGTGGAATGATAATGTTTATTTTTGTTGAGCAGAGATATGTGCACCATTGAATGATTTTTTTTTGTTTGGATCCCTAACTTTGGGTTAAGATCCGCGTGTGCATTGAGTAGTAACGGTAGTTGTACTGTGAGCTTATTAATGTAGATTATTGTCCAGTTTCGAATGGCGCATTCATGGTTCTTGCATAAGGAGGACTGTACGAACCGTTCGCTACACAAATATATTAACTCCACCAGTCGCATAAAAATTGTAACATTACCGAGGGTTATTTCTTGGCTATTCTTTCTTATTAATTTTATATATACCGTTGGATGAAAGCTACATCTGTATTTATGCATTCTACAATGAATTTTAAAAAACAATGTACTTTATTTCATCGCATTACTCAATTTTTTTTGTATCATGGAGTTAATCGATTAATGCAACGAGCGGCTCATAGATTGATAAAATGCATCGACCCAGATATTACTAAAGTACTTCCGCTGAAATTCATTTAAACTATGGATCAAATGTACTTGTACTTGAAGTTTCCACTCGATGACTTTCAGTCTGCATTAGCTGTGTTATACGCTAAAAAATCTTAGTACCATTCTTTTGAAAACAATTGTAACATCTGGGTTACATAGGCTAGCTGAATATTGCGAATACATCGCGTATAATTTAACACTGGTCTACAGTTCATGTATTCACTTATACACGTGACATTGGCCCGTGACGAGAATCAGCTACGCGTACATGACCATTGCTTATCGCGTTAATTAATCTTCCAGCGATGCGTCTGTATCTGCAGGCCTGTTAAATCCATCCACGAGGAAACAGCAAGCAAATTTTCCTCGGTGAACTCCACAGAGACACGTGTCTGTATCTGCAGACATATCAAATGCATTCATAAGGAAATAAACAGATCCTCTTTCCCTCGATGAACTCTACACAGAGATTCAATCTCCCGCGAGTAAAATCGAGCACGTTCCGCGATAGAGGCTTGCAACTCCAGGTCTGCAAAAATGGCTTAAAAAATGCGCGTGGACCGAAGCGAGGCTCGTCCAGTCGCAACGGGGAGTCCCCGAGTGGTCTCTGATCGCCTCGGGGGACTGATCAACCACGAGCCAAACGATTCGTCTTCGCATCCTCCGGAATTCCTTGGGCGCGATACGCCTCGAGACGGTTTCAGCAGTCGGTTCGTGACACGAGGTCGACCACTGGACGCTCCAGCAGCGTAATTGACAACTATCGCGAACGGATCGCCGCGTTGACCCAGGGGGTCGCGAGGATCGGCCCTTTGCGATCCTCTGATCCGAGTCGGAGGCTCTCGTCCCTCGGTTAGAGAGCTTGCCGCTTGTCAATTGCAGCGTTCGCGACTTCTCGAGGGGGACGACGTATCCGGAGAGCCGCTCGGACGCGACCTGGCATAGGGACGACGTTGACCAACGACGAAGGGCAAAGGTGAACCCTGCGGTACCTTCGCCCGTCGTTCCTGCATCGCTCAGTTCTCGTCCTCCAAGTCCCTCCGCGTTCGTTTCCGTGCCACTCGCTGGTAACTTGCGCAGCCACGGGGCTGATATCGCCGCCACGACGGCCACGGCCACGGCTACGACGTGGACGCGTCGTTTTACTGCGGCACCGTGTCCGACACCGAGTGGTTCGACTGCTGGAAGGCCTTCAGATTGAGCTCGGCTTTGTGCTCCCGCGCTATGTGCCGTCTGACGGTGTTGTTCCGCGTGAACGTCCGCGAGCAGAACGGACAGGGCACCCTGATGCCCTGGTGACGTTGTCGTATGTGGGCGCGCAGGTTCGTCTCGTAGCCGTACAGTCTCTCGCAGAACGGACACTTCAGCTTCTTGCCTGAAACAGGAAGGATGATACCGGTTAGAATCTTCGTTCGAAAGCTTGTGCATACGAGCTGTGCAAAACGTCGGATCGATTCGGGTGGTACTCCTTTTCTTCGGGGGTCAGGACATTGATTTTATCGGTGTTGATACTCTTGTTGCTCGACTCTTTGAAGTCAGGTGGGTTAAGAAGTATCCCTCCTTTTGCTTACTATTTTATTTAGAGTTTCTCATTCGCGTGGCAATGCTATGAACTAATGCTAAAGAACACTGTTTTTCTGTGCAGCTTGAATTTTATTTTTCTTTTATAATCGCGTGCCGAAATAAGGGGCGATTTCCGAGCGCTTCAAGTATCTACAAATCAAAACTTCAAATTGTCATATCTCATTATGGAAATATCTGACAAAAAAATGTTTCATACAAAATTTACTAATTTTTTCCTGTACAATCTAAATATGTAACGTTTTATAGGGGTTCCATTTAAAATTATAAAGGTACCCCCGCCCTTCTTAAAGGAGAAAGGAGAAAGGAGGCACTTCACGTTTATGTATTTAGTTAGAAAGGTCTTTTAGATCCATGCAATTTAAGACCAAGAACTTTAAAATCGATGGCATAGTTTCCGAGATATTAAGCTGTTAAGAGTTATGTGCGCCACCCTGTATATTATGTGTAGATTAAGAATTCGCGTGTAACACTAAACTAATACAGAACAAGAAAATACCAAAATTTTGAAGCCACAAAGTATTCGTACAATTCCGATTGCACTAAATGTAAATAAATGTTTGTGCATAATACGTGTTTTCAATAATCTTCACACGAATAAGTAACTTAATATTATAAAAAGAGTCATTACGAAAATCGAATCCTTTTAATTTTCAACGCCTATAAAAACGTCTAATCGCTCATACAAAACAGAATTGTCCAAGGGATTCTCGTAGTGCAAAGAGGCGACGCCTGCAGAAGCCAGCGAATCAATTAACAAGCATCTCTCTGCAACCAATGACGAATATTTATGAGAATTTTCGCGAAAGGCACGCTTTATCCTAGCACGTATCGACCAAACGAACAAACAAGCATCCTCGTCTAAGAGAAGAAGCGAAGAATACGCGTTACGCAATCAGCCGTCTCGTTTTGGCGTTTGTATTCGAGATTCTCTGCCGGTCCCTTCGACGAGGATGAAGTTCACGGCACAGGCCAATGGCATCCACAGATTGCTGGCACGTGTAAGGCCATCGAGGAACGCTGCGACGTCCATCGGTCACGATCGAGTCGCGTCGAGGGCACCATTTACAAACGTTACTATTTTCCTTAGGCCATGCGGAACCGATCATTAACTCTTAGATGCTAACGCCAGCGTATCCCGCCACGGTGGCTGCTCCCAATTCTTCCAGCTTCACCGAGGATCCCACGAGGGATTTCTCACAAAAACACCTCGGTCGTGAGAATAAACGACAGCCTTAGTATTACCGATACAGAAGTCACAGGAACCCTCGATACAGTGCTTGGAATTTTATTTCACAATACTTGAAAGGTTTGAAGGAGTCCATGATTGAGCCAGAGGAATGCTAATTGTAGGTCTTCCTAAAGGGAATACCAGTTTGCGGTACATTCGGATTGGAATAGACACCGTGGATAAATACCAAACGTAGAGGTTTATTTGGTTCAAGACCTGTTGTTCTTTCCACTATGGTAGAGTCCTTGGTAATGTTACAATCCTTGTGTTAATTCTATTTAGAATATGTTTAAAGAAACAAGATAGACTTTCAATAAAATTGCAATTTTTCATTGAAAAATTAACGGGATTGAAAGAGTCTGTAGGCTTTTGTCAGTGTAGTCGCGGTGGGCATTTAAACGATATTAACTTTCACTTTTAATCGTAATCATGCATTTCTGGCCATACTGTCAGTAAAAATTCAAATATCATATATAACACAATTAAATATAAAACAAGTATGACTTGTATGGAAAACCGAAGGGAACGATACAACTACAAAATTAGTTGGTAAACGATGGAGCTTCCCTAGTGCGAGCGCGGGCGTGCAAATTATTTTTTGTTTCCATCCGAACGGAATCGATCCACGGAAAATATCCCCGACGGACGTGTTCCGTCGTCGCGCGCGTTTCAAGCTTGCGCATCCGCGCGCGTGCACGGGGCTTACGTGCGGAACCGCCTCGGTTTTTCGGCGGACACCGGCTAAAAATAGAGCGGGGGCATCCTAGAAAAAGTAAACGGAGCCGCGGGGCTCGATTTCGTGCAGCTGACTATGAAATTCACAAAGGATCGGTGGCGAAACAAAGGCCGAATCCGTGAAGACGTTCTACGCGGAACCTGGTGGAGTCGAGTCGAATAGATGACTGAGAGAGAGGGGTTGAGGGTGACGGTGGGAGGGGGAGAAAATGTGCGAGCCTAAGACAGAAGCTAACGGCGTTAGAAGGACGAGAAGAACGGCGAACGGAAAGATGGAAAAGGACGAAGGGAAATGAATAAAAAGGGGAGAAAATGAGACAGAAACAGAAGATCGAGGGACGTGGGAGGAACAAGGGGGAAAATGAAAGCAGGTAGGGGAGCCCGCGGGGTACGCACGCCCCTGAGACATGCAGAAACGCAAAACGTCGACGATGGCGTCAAGAAGCACGAGTGATCCTGTAAGTGGTGATCGTCTATTATTTCTGGCTAGCTGCGCCCCACGGTTTCACCTGCGTGGAATATTATTTTTATTCGCGTAGGTGCAATAATTACTGTAGTGTTTACGTAAATATGTAGGTACTTCGTAACAGCTGAACGCATTTAACTGGGTGTAATGTAGAGATAGATTTTTACTATTATTATATCCGCTTTAGAAGTCATGTACATTAACACTATTCAATATCATCGCCTCCCACCAAATAGTATCATTAACTGCATGCATCAAACCCTCTCGGACAGTATACATGTATACATTAACATTATTCAATATTGACGCTCTCACCAAATACTATCATTAACTGTATGCATCAAACCCTCTCAGACAATATACATATACACATTAACACTATGCAATATCAACGCCCTCACCAAATACTATCATTAATTATATGCAATATTGCCCTCCTCCCTCGCCAAAACAAATACATCAAACCCTCTCAAACAGTATTTCCCACCAAAAACTAACTCGAGTCTAAATAAAAAATGTTTAATTCTGCGCCGCCTTCGAGAAGGTTGCATCGTATTTAATATGTGTGTCATTTAGCTAAACATTCTACAGAGACGATTAACATTCAAATTCGTTTAAAGTTTGACGTCAGAGTGGTCACTTCCGCTTGTTGCCTCACTGGCGTCGGTTAGTCCGATCGCTACCTAGAGGATCACTAGGAGCGACCGCTTCCGCGAAAGGATGCGCCATCTGCTCTGCCTGGAAATTTTCGGATTCCGAATTGCCGACGTGTATCGGCGATTATCGCGGAGCATCCCTGAATATATCAAGTAGACGGGTAATCTGTGGCGAACGGGACCGCCCGGCGTGTTTCCAAATCGGCGGTCATTCGGACTATCGGCAGGATAAGTGCGGCTTGCAGTTGACAGATCTCTCTCGTGTCCGGCTAGGTTTCCAAAATGCGGTTGTGGTCGTGCTCTTTTTCTCTACCTGCGGCTAAGGGCGTACTATCGATTCATCGTTGGCGGAATTGCTCGATCGAGTCGTGCGTCGTTTCTCTTTAACCCTTGGAGACTCGAGGGGAGTAACTTGAATTCCCTATATTTGAATACTTTGCTATAACTTTCTTTCGAGGGTAGATTAGTATCCGAGTCTATTTTTTGCTGCTACGTAAACTGGAAAGTAATCTCGTTTCTTTTGCATTAAATTCAAACAAATCTTTAATAAATTTCTATTTTTAATCATGTATGTAATCATCCTTGTTATCGATAGCCTTTTGCCATCTAGTGTGCAAATTGTCAATACCAGGTCCATGAAAATCAAGAAGCTGATGAGCGATAAACAAGTATTTAAAATTATACCTATGTAATTTGCTCGGTACATATTTTAAATTTATGCAACTGCATTCATTGCTCAATAAACCAGGCAAATAAAAATAAAATTCTAAAACACGACGAAAGACACGAAGCAAAAGAAAACTTGCTCACTTCTTATTAAAAGAAAAAAAAAACAACAAAATAAAGAACATACTCTATTTTCGATACACAGTTGCTTGCAGTAGTAACAAATGGCAGTCAGACGCGAAGTAGTATGAGACAAGAGGTGTGCTACGTAGCAGTGTTGTCACAACAAAAAAAAAAGAATCGATGATGTGACGCACAGTATTTTTATTACGCACAATAGATCGCTGTAACGGATAACGTTGCCACTTTTATTGCGTTCAATGCGATTCAATACGACGATCGCA
The DNA here is from genome assembly GCF_026283585.1 of Hylaeus volcanicus. Lineage (NCBI taxonomy): Eukaryota > Metazoa > Arthropoda > Insecta > Hymenoptera > Colletidae > Hylaeus > Hylaeus volcanicus. Next base: position 5,464,607 of record NC_071976.1, on the reverse strand, counting down.
TTTAGGAAGGATTGAATCGACACAGAAAAAAAAAACTATGGTTCTCTAGAAAATTGGCGAGAAAAGACGAAACAAAATTTCGTCAGAGGTAGAGCAGTTTTCGCGAAAAATTATTTCGAGCTCGAGGATGCCACGATGTACACGTGCGTAAAATGGATTCGAAGAAAGTGACCCTGACACGTGCTCGCGAAATAAAAATTCGATGAAATAATGTACACGCTGCAACGACATTTCGTACGAAATTTATTTCTCAGGGAAATTCCAAACAATGGGATTTGTCGATGATTTTATTCTGTGTACAATGAGGGGCAAGAGTGAACCTGTCACAAATATTTATTATTATTGGAATACATAATAACGAAAAAAAACAACGTTGATCATTATTTGTTTATAGTTGTAGGAAACTCAGCCTATTTTATAAAATCTGAAATTTGTTTCACAAAATTAATCGTCTTCGACAAAAAAAATCGCGAAAATTGTCTCGAGACTGGTAACAAAAAAGAAGAGCATTCGCTCAAAGAAAAGTGAGCGTGACCACATCTTTTTTTTACCCGTTGTACATCGACGAACGGAAAGAAAGGACGAGCTAGGGGTACAAATTCCGCTGATAAGTGCCGATGATACCAGCGGCGATCGAAAGAAGCCGGGACGAGTTGTGGTAGGGCTCTATCGAGAGTTTCTCGATGTTGTTCGCCCGTTCGATCCATTCAGCTGAAAAGGGAAAAGGGTCAGGCCTTCGAGATGGGTGGGGAAGACCTTGGATGCTGCGTCTCGTAACCGAACCTTTCCATTTTCCCCTCTCTTCGGGCAATGCGGAATGGAGCCGACCGGACGCGGACTGTTGCGGGCTTTCCTCGCCTCGCTTGGTCCTCCGCTCAAACACGCACGAGGAATCGAAGGTCGAATCGGGAATTTCGTGTTTTCCCTCGGACCGTGTTTCTTCAGGGTCTCCGTGTTCGTGGAACCGACGAAAACTCGATTGAATGAATTGCCTCGATTGGGTCACTCGACGCTTCGGGTCGTACTTATAAATCCTTCTTGCTCTCCGACTGCTAGGTACGCGAGGTACTTGGATGGAATTTTTATTCTCATCTGTTCATCGTAAGTCTAGCAAATTTTCTTAGTGGTTATGTAGATTAAATTTATGCTAGGGTAAATTTTTAACAAATTTTTTAATAACGCGTCAAAGAGAATCAACTTGAATAGGATTCTTGAAATTGTATCTGTCGGAATATTTACTCCGATTCAACCTTTTGTTTTACTTTAAAAATAGATGTACTGAGAAGAGACGTACAATGTATACATCTGTCACTGGTGAATAAGAAAAGAGAAAGTTTAGAATATGGCTCGCCCTCTCAAATGCCACCGAGGACCCCTCCTATAGTTTCCTGAAATCTAAACGGATGTGTAAAAACTGCAGTGTGTACAGCTAGAAATTCTTTCAACCTTTCACTTATAACGTTTGTCTGTTAGACTTGAACACATCGCTCGTAGAGAAAAGATCTCAGATTGTTCGTGACATTTAGAAATAAAATTAAAATTTTTAATTAATAAAACTAGTATTATATTATTTCATTACACCCCATTTCCAATAGTGTCAACTCACAGACTCTGTCCTGCGATAAATGTTCGATCATCCTGGTTTCCAATTGTCCGGAAACAATGACAATTTATTAACAATATTACGCTTTGTAGGTTTGTAGACATCTTATATTTCCCATGGATGGATTAAATTACAGTCTCGTTTCCAGAAGAGAATTATATATGGTATATCATAATCGTATCGATATTGTATATTTCATCCATACATGGAATATATAAAAAGTTGCAAACCTAAGGAACTAGAGAAATGAATGTCGAAGGTAACGTCTCAATTAAAATAAACCCGAATAGGATTCGTGCATTCGTATCGACTCGCAACATGCTCTGCGATAAATGCTCGACTATCCTGGTTTCCATTTGTCGGGAAACGAAATTCGAATTTAGTAGAAATTTTCGCGTGTCTGTGAACGTGTTCCACCGCGTTCTGCGATGCATCATCGTGGCAACGGGCGGACAGGCGGCCACCTGGTAGAAATAGTTCCAAGAGGGTGGACAGCGTGTGCGTCCACGCGCGCCGATGACATAACTCTTCCGAGAGCCAAAATAAAGAGCGATTTCCGCGAGCACACGTGCGCCTGGATAAAAAGAGTCTACAACTGGTCTCGTGGGAAATCTTCCGAATCTCTGGTTGAGTGTCGATGCGTGGCCAAAAGTCGGTCACAGGCAATGAGAGAAACGTTGAAACGTTTCACGGAGGGAGGGAGAATATCTCAAAACGTGACCAAAATGTGTGATTATGAAATTAAATGTAACATGTAATGAATATAATCGTTAAATATCTATTTCTTGCATTGTACAATTTTTGTTAATTTTATAAATATAAATTGGAGTTGATTTTTACATATTATTACCACAGTCGTCACCAACATATTGCCATAATCATTATCATCATTAGTGTTATGATTATCATTATAATATTAGATTATATATTAGATTATCGTCATTGTGATCATTATAAGCATTACCATCAGCATCGCCATTCTTAATATTACATTTTCAACTTCGCAGTTATCATAATCATTATCACAGTTATCGTACTTGTGATCATTAAAGTCGTTATCGTCACCAGACTCATCGTCATCGACATCGACATAGTTATTATTAATAATTCATCGACATTATAGTTATCATTACGTGTCATCGTCATAATTATCGTTATCATTATAATTATTGTCGCACTTATCACCGTTTCGATTGTCATCGTCATCATCTTCATCATCATCATACTCGTTGTCATCAAGATAGCCACTGTAATCGTCGTCACCATAAGTATGATAATGACGGTGACGATGATAATTGTGATATATATATATATAACTCACATAGTGCAGAATAATTACATGTAAGTTCTGGATAATCTACAAGCACAAAAGGCGCAGCCTATTCATGAATTTTACACGGAGGACTGAAACGTTCATGTTCAGCGAAACGACACATCGATCGTAAGAATTTCGACGACGTTACGGGAAATCTGTCCCACTGCGCGCTGTGTCGAAACGGAACGCCCCGGTGCGTTCCTCCGCCGCGAGATTCGATCGCACGAGGAAGCTCGATTACACGCGAGGAGCGTAGGAGCCATCGCCAGTCCTTGACACATTTCGCCCGGTGGCGCCAAATTGGTCGACGCTCGGGCGGCATGCTGGCCCGACCACCATTCCACGGAAGAAACAAAGGAACCACCGTGATCTGATAATGGGGGACAAAGAGGGAGGATCGTTCTAATGACAGCGAGAAAAACTTGTGACATAATTGAAGGGTTCGATGCGATAACCGTATCTCTACATATATCATGTATATGTATTGTATATCAGTCTCATATATATATAAACAAATAAATTCATGTTTGTTTTATGTATATAGGTGCATATGCGTGTTTTCTTTAGATCGTGTATGGAATTGTTTAAATTCAATTGTAGATTGTCTCTGTATTCCTGTGTTTTATGAAGGCTTTGCCAAAAGAGGCTTTAGAATCTTGTTTTGTTTAATAAGACACCAGATCTCGAAGAACGTTGTTCCGCCTCATTGTTCAATGTTTTCTTGTTCTTTAAACCACTTTATCGAAGAAAGAAAATACTGTTGTCGCAATTGGCGAAGTTAAACTTAGCTTGAAACGGTGTTATCTGTAAATGACATTTGCATTGTATTTATAATACTAATAATTTAATTATAATTCAATGTTAATTACATTTCTTGTAAGTAGCGCGTTGCGAAATTTATGTTTGATTGATATTTGGTGGATTAAAAATTAAAGAATTAAAAGGCAACATAGACAATAATATACCATAATTACCATCATTATTTTCATTATTATACCTTCAGTCCTCTTAATGTTACAGTTTGACAAAGACACGTTTTATCTCATTGTATAACCAAAGTAGGAGCCACGATATTACGTAATCGAGTACAATGAAAGGTACAGCGATTTGCTTCCGCGGATTATGTGGAATTATAGATCCACGATTGCGTCCACAATTGTGCCCTTGTACTTATTGTGTATGTCCCTGTATTTGTTCCTACATTAAACCGTGTTGAATTTTTTGAATTTTTTCTTCATATGAAGCAGTATGGATTTGTACCCAAGTCAAAATTCTCTCTCGAGACTGTTGAAGATTAGATATCCTCACATTTGTCTTTGTATTTACTTTTTCAAGTTAATTGTCGTCTAACTATTGGCATTAATTTTTCCTTAAAAATTCCATTGGTGGATGACGCGGCGACCAGCGCGTTAAACCAGGAGACGTCCGTACCTGGTTCTCGCAAAGAACCCTCCAATCGAAGGCGTCCAGTAGTCTTGATGTTGGCTGCGAAGACGGGAGCGGAAAGGAAAGCGGACCGAAGAGGAAGAGGGCGAGGAAAATCAATGTCAGGCAACGCTCGTTGCAACCCGAAATCAAGGGACCTGAAAGGACCACCCTCCAGTTCCTTGGAACCCTGCTCGATCCCTGGCTGCAAGGGATGCCAACCCTCCTGTACCCCCTTTGGAGACCAGAGAAAACCATAACCTGCACAACGGTCCACTTTCGAGGCCTCGTCGAATCGGAATATTCCTATCGAGAGGCTCCCTCCGCGGGCGTTTCCGTCGCGCGTTTCCGTCCTGGCACGATTTCTCGCCTTCTCCTCTATGTTTTGACTCCTCGCTTTCGGTTTCATGGACGACGTCGCGTTAAAGACGACGTGCCGACGTTTGCCCCGCGTTGAATTATTTATGAAGATCGACGGTTACGGACGAGGCGGATAACCGAGGCTGTACCATCGGAGAAATTATACTGTTCCAGGGAGGAAGCTGCCGCAACAAGGTCGAGTTCAAGTTTCGATTCGTGTTTACTTTCTGGCTCTTCCTCTTCCTTGGAAGGTGTCAACGCTATTTCTATCGCGGCTTTGTGTGTACTTGTTTCGAACTAATGCTGCTTTTTCACGCCTTTACGTTTGGATTCGAATGATTAGAGACGATCGCTGAAAAAGAATATTTCGCGTCTCGTGTTTATGCTTTTATTTAGTAATTAGAGAAATGAAAAAAAAAATCGTATCGTCGTAAACGAACGCGTAAACAAACTTTGGTTTTTGAAAATGAAAGTATCGCTCGTTAGAGTAAATTTGACCAAGTGAACCGCGCGACGGAATTATTCCCACCCAAAAAGACCTGGGTACGAAGTTTCATAAAAATTAAATCACTTTTCACATTTTATCCCGCCGTAACGGATCCGCCATTTTGAATTTCTAAATTTTGAGTTCATATTTGGAATCAGCGCACCCAAAAACGTCTATAATATAAACGTCTATCGTGTATTATATAGTCAAGATTATTAATTGATTATTATTATAAACACGGCCACGTGAAATAATCGAGTGCGACTCGCGAAAGAAACTTTCGGGACAACCTAATACAAAGGAATAACACTCGGAGTACCATGGTGACAAAATATTCATACGAGTCACTGTATGTACGTATCTCGTGGTATTACGTTCTCCGCCCGATAATGCACACACGTGCGTCGTGCAAATTGTTATCTCGGTGTTACGAAAATAGTTTAGGAGTACATCGATATCTAACACAAGCGAGAGAATGTCTGTCCGTGAAAGTCTGATTCTACTGTTTCCTCGCGCTAACCGAGTTCCGAGAGCTATATTCAATCAAGCGATGCTAAAATATACACATAGTTGCTCAAAGTTTTAATTCACCCAAGTAATTTATCGATTATATTTAATAATATATAATTTTGTGTATAATTTGGCCAAATATTATTATAATAAGTAGACTGTTGGGATTTATGCATTTACGAAAAATGGAAATGGGAGGAAATCTATGAAAACGTGGACGAACGCAATAATGTATAAAATATTAAAGTAATATACACTAGGGTGGTCCCTATTTTAATGATTTTTGAAATCTATATTACGCATCCTCTAAATACCTTGCGAATACATGAAATTGTTTCAATCGGTTACTGTCGTTTTTCGAACTCCAGTAAAATTGCTAAAATGATTTGAACGAGGGATTTTGATATATTAAATTCCTTGATTACCTGAAAAAGGATATTTGTTTATTGACATTTAAGTGAAGTGCAATTGATAATATAAATCAGTACGATAACCATACTACTCGCCCTGGCCGCAATGCATCGTTGGGTTGTAGAAACCGATGAATTTTCTGAACAGCAACGGGCAAGCCCGAACTTTCAAGCGGCAGCGTATTTCGTGTACACAACGATACCGTCAGATAAGTATCGCGCATTTGATAAATCAATCACCGCCTAAGTTGCAAAACGTCCTTGCTCGCGTCTCGTTTCTACTTGCAACGAACGTCAACTGTCGCTATTGTAACAGTCCAATTGCCCATGTCAACGTGTCCACTCGCGGCCATATACGGTCGAGGTTGTCAACCAACGTTTTTTTGAAAAGGGTAATCTATTTCTCAGCAACCCTCTGTTCTTGTCGGTTCTTTTTATTTCGCATAAAACGTCGTGTACCCATCGTTGCTTAATTGGTGGCATATTTGCCAGTCGTACTAACAAGGAAACGAACTCGATACGTATTTTTTTATAGCTGCCCAATCGCAAGTTTAGGGGTTGAAATCACCCCTTGAAGTTTCAGCAGAAAAATGCTATCTCGAAAACTACGATAGATATAAGAAATCTTCTTAGGGAAGAGTTTCATGGTTTCACGAGGTGAAACACAAACTGGTCGGAGATTTTGTAAAATGTAATTTGTTTATAACAAAAAAATTGTTACATTATCTTAAGAGATACCAAAATTTATATAACGACAAAAATGAACGGAAATTGCTTTCCGAATCCATTGATATATAATACGATACGATTCAACCCCTAAACTTGCGATTGGGCAGCTATACAAAAATACGTATCCCTTATTTTCACCTGCTTAATGTACCCGCCAAGTTTCGTCAAAGTTGGACATGTTCCCTTGTAAGATCATTAGAATGGCGAATTATGTTTTCTATATATTATAAATAATTTTCTGGTGTTCGATATTTTAATAATCGATGCAATGGACGACCTGTTATCGCAGAATGGGAACCGTTCACGGGCAGGAAGTCACAGATCCACGAGGTTAGAGATTACGCGAAATCGTAGAGATCTCGAGATTGAGAGTTTCGAATTACACGCGCGCGCCCGGGCTTCGTTTGTACAATGATAATTTATTATTTTCGGAAATGACCTTCCGCGGTGCAGCGAAAATATTCCGCGAGGTGGATCCGCCTCTGAAAAAAAAAAAAAAAAAGAAGAAATGTGGGTTGCGCAAGGCGCAGAACCGTCAAAGGCCTCTCCGCGGCTCTCCTCGAGCGCGCACACAATTTCGAGCGTGTTTGTGCAAGTTTCATCTACGCGTTGGCCCTCTCCACATTGCTGCGCACACAAACGACCACGGAGCACGCGAACCTTGCGCGTTCACGAACTTTTGGCGGCACGTGCACTCACACAACGGTCGTTGGACACTCACACACGCGCGCGTTCTGGCTCGTTTGTGCGCGCACGCATTCGTTTATTGATTGGTGCGTGTCGCGGTAGGCACGGCTCTACGAAATTCGGCGCCCCGGAACGCGATACGGAAACGTAGTGGCCGCAAAGGAATGATTTCAAAATTCCTTGATAATTTCTGGTTTTACAGTAAAGTTTATCATACTTCCTGATTTAGAAATATTTATTCGTTTATTTTTATTTAAAACTTTATCAATTTGTAGTAGTTGGATGCATAATTAAATTAAATAATGTAGTTTTATTTTTATAGCATCAGCATTATTTATTTTGTCTATTAAAAACGTTTGAAAATTAATATTTATATAACATTTCATCATTCATGTAATGATTGTAAACCTGTTGGTAAAGTATTAAGATATTTACAGTTTTGATTATATTTTAATTGTGAATAATTGAATCCGGCATAATATTTTGATATCATTAATTTTTTAGCATATCGCCATAGCTGGTGTTATATGACTGGATAAATAATCTTATAAAAAATAATTTAATTCAGTATCGGAAAAATAAGTTGACGACTAGTATGAACTAGAAGAAATTAAACTTTAAATATTAGCTAGATAAAATTATTGAAAATTTTTATATTGATTAATTACTTGTATCGCAGCTTAAAACCTTAGCCTTTTTCGTGCACAATCTTATTTTTTGTATTTCTTGCACGTTTTCTTTTTAAATCTTCTGATGCAGTGTTGAAGTTTCTTCATATTATTTACATGATATTAATAATATTAATCATATCATTTCATATATGTATAAATTAATACTTGTTTCCGTGTCGTTTTAGTTAATTTCATTTACTTTCATTCAACGACTCGAATCACCATACAAAAATAAGTTCGCATACAAAAAAAAAATATTGTTATATCGATGCAAGCTGAAAGGGAGAGGTTAACAACAAATACAACGATGTAGTAACGATTATCGATAAAAAAAACGGAACGCATCGATCACGCCCAATTATCGACGCAATTGAACGGCGAGAATGTAATTCATGAATTCGTTTCGATTTCGTTGGCCCTGATCCTCGTCGAACGCGGCCCCGATAACGCGACATTCTGATACAGATAATTCTCGAGCAGGTCGTGTGCGTATCTCTCCCTTCCCGTTACGTGCTCTCTCGCACGAAGAACATGCGTCGAATTCGACCGACATTGCGGAATCGCGGCCGCTGCAGTAAATTTGCACCCACGCTTGACTGCCGCCCAATTCCGTCCGACCTTTCCCCACTCTGCGCCCCTAAAAAACATAGGCGCAGGGCCCGCAAACAGCTGGCGCTATCTTGTGGTTCCGCGTCGAACCTTCCACAATATAGCCAGGTTTGAAAAATTAAGAGGCTATTCTAGAGGCTATAACTTTAACAAATTTATTTCTTTTTTTGGTATTTTTTAAACCGGAGAACTTGAAAAGTTCTCACATCGTGAAAACATATCTGCATTATCAGTGCCCTCAAAGAAAACTGTCAAAGGGGAGAGATCAATTAATCAATTGTAAATATTGCAATAACCTCCACCTTACCATAGTTGTTGGTAGAAATTTGTATGAGTCTAATCGAAAGTCTGTTCTATTTAAAAGTTAACATTCTGAAGGACAAGAGGTTCTCACAACCCTAGAAATTCTAA
>NC_071976.1:5409290-5455380 GCF_026283585.1 Hylaeus volcanicus | reverse complement strand
ACAGGAAGGTTTCCCAACCCTAAAAATTCCAAAAATTGTCATAACCTTCGCTCTACCATAGTTCTTGATAGAATTTTTCACAAGGCCCAATTGGAAGTCTGTTCTGTTTGAAAAGGAACTTTCACGAGAACAACAGTTTTTTTCGACCCCTAAAATTGTAAAAATTGCGATAACCTTCAGTCTACCGTGACTCTTACGAAGACTTTTGACACTATATACAGCATCGCTCATCTGCGCGTAGGAAATCATGGAGCAGAAACGAGAGGGATCGTGCGAAAGAGATAGATACAGGAAGGGAGACGTCGCGGCCGGGAGGGTACTGCAGGAGGAAGGGCGGGAATGAGGGTTGAGGATTTCCAGCGAAGATAGGGTTACGCATTGTGCGTAGGAGGGTAGCGTCAGGCTAGCGGTGCTCGTCCGCTGTTTTATTCGTACTTGTCAGAGCGAGAAGCACAGTAATAAAGCTTGCGGAAGGGTCGAAACGTACTCCCGGTTGTTTTGTGATAGTCCTCGTGGCTCTCGAATAATAAAAATTAAAATTGTTCTTTGCGAGATCGCGGGATCGTTAATATGAATTATTTCGTGTGCCAGATAAGGTGGCTTGAAGGGAATGCCTGAATCTCGCCGTTATCCTCGAGGTCGTGAGAATTATGTCGAACTGAAAATTACATAGGGGAAGCTAGTTTTTGTGGTTCAAGAGTCTCGGTAATTTTTTAAGAGAAGTAACCCTTTTTTTTTATTTTGAATGAAGATCGAATTCAATGCCTAGCAACGATAAGGTCATTCAAGGGAAATAAGGAGTAAAAGAGTCATGGAAATTAAGTGTTTTCCAAATGGGATTTCCTTCCAGAATTTTGTTTTTTAAACGAACACAAATATTGTGGGATATCTACTGACACTGTTTTTATCACACGTCGTTGGAGACAATCCATGTAACAGAGAATCTTTTTAATATATTTACAAATTAGTTTGCTTTTAAGAACATTGTCAATAATTGAGTGACTTTAGAAAGAAATATGTTCGTTGACTTCTGTAGTTGTAATCTTGATGGAAAAAGAATCCACTTGTCCAAAAATCCTAAAGAAAAACACGTACAACCGTCAAATATTATTTCACCATTTTCAGACAATTTCGAAACACCTTGGAAAAAAAATATCGATCCTAATTGAATTATTCTTCATCAACTACTAGTGAAAACTATGTACTCAGTCGATGTCCTTGAAAGATCATTTTGGAGTACGCGACCCTTTCCATTAAATGGCTTCATTTTTATCGATCATGTGACGCATCAAAGGTCATTTATCTCTCATTCGTTATACAATACTTTTATCGGGATAAGAGTTTTGCCCATCTTCGATCGAAAGCATGCGACATGCAGGGGAGCTTACGCAGTCGACTCGACGAGGAAGGAGCGAGCATGCGTGTCGTTTCGGTCAGATATACACCGTTTATCAGCTTCGGTGGTACGACAGGCCCTCTGACGGCGTTATCATGAAATATTTCGTGACCCGAATTCGGCATTGCACGAGACCCACTCTCCATCCTATCAGGCGTTCTAACGGTTAACACTGAGAACCCGTGTGCGTGAGAGTTGGCTGTATGCCGCCTGATTGCGTGCGTAGAAACGATACGTGCAGCCCCAACCATGCGCGCGAATAAGAGAAAATTAACGCAGCCGACTACGTTACGAAAACTTCTGGACACACGTTGAGAATTATTTGACAGGTTTAGAGAAAAGATAAAAATTAATAAATAAGATTGAGAGAGAGTCCAGTGCAGATGAATTAATAGAAGATAAATATGGGGGGTGAGAACAGGAAAGGCAATTTGATGGTGATCAAAGAAGTTTGAATGTAAATGAAATTTAAAACATTTTAAGCGATTTTGTTAAATGACTTATTTTCGCTAAATTTTCTTAATTGCAATGGGTTCCTTCTCTACGGGTTGGAAAGCAAAAATACACGAATATTTCACGGTTCGGATCGTAGCGCAGATGTAGGTGACTGTAACACTGTGAGATTATTATGCGTTATCACTGACAAATAGAGTGATTACGCTCCTTCCACCACTCACGAGTACCTGATCCCTTCCGCCGATGAACATACGTGCAATCGTTGCAATCTGTGTGGTTGTACACGTGGCTCTCTGCACAACGTTGAGTCATTCGTCAACAAGAATTTTTGTACGATTACGTCGAATTTCAATCTCGACAAGAGGCTGATCGATCAGTTCTCGAACACCTCATTCTTGTATTACGATTAATTTTCCGACCGATATCGATAAAATCGTAAATATCGTTTTAAAATTAATTCTCTGTAGCGCAACAGAAGATTACCATTTTTTTTTTTTAATTACAATACATTCATTCGACTACGTATCGCAATATGTGCATGTGCATTTTCAATAAATATTTTAAAAATAATTGTTTGTCAACTACTTTTTCGTCGAAATATCTGCAAATACTTGTAACGATATTTAAATATTTACATTTCACTTTGTGAAAAGTTCGAACTGCACAATTAATCCCTAGTTATCGGATATAAAATTGTTCAAAAGAATTCTTTATTAGTTGGCCATAGTAATATTAAAATAAATGTGAATTTTATTAAAGTTCATATTTATATGATTATTCTTCTTGTACAAATATGAGGCTTGATTTTCGTAAGATTAATATTAAAATGGATTTCATTCTCCTTGTCCTATATCCTTCTTCCTATGCTAGTATAATAATATAGATATACTCGTGTTAATATTATAAAATGAATATGGATTTTAATAAAATTAATATCAACGCAGATTATATTGTTCTTGTGCGATGCGACAGGATGGTTTTGGTCTACCTAGAAAGTTTTGTCGAATCGTAGCAGAAAGTTTCGTGGATCTGAGAAAAATGTACCGGCTTGAGGAAGTTATGAAAGTAGGCGCGGGTTAAACAAATCTTTTCTCGTCCGACGATAATTTGCAGCGCGGGAGCGAGAGCCGACCAAACTTTTCTAACAGTTTCTAAAACATACTGGGAGCCGCTTTGGCCATGACACACATAGGGACCAGCCTTTCGCATCCTCTCTTGAAAAAACATCCAACGGTCTGACCCGTAACTCGATGATTCTTAACCACTATGCCTCGGAACGCTGTTTGGCTAAGGATCTAACGAATTCTTCAATTCGAAATCAAACTTCTTTTAGAACGAACATGTCCATTCAATTAATCGACAGTGGTAGACTAGAGTGGCTAAGAAGAAGAAATAATACTAGAATAAGAAAGAAGTAATAAAATCATAGTACACAGGTACGTATAAAGCTGCTAGATGAACTATACAAATTTACAACGTAGTAAACCTACTCGTATCATAATGTACTCCAACACTGTTGTGATAAAAATGCAGGTTCTGTGGACTTTTGATGTGTGCACTCGTGCAACATTAAATGTTGGTTCGTGTGTGTCTTCCATATTAGACATTTTCATTAATTTTCCTCGTAGCTGTACATCTGTTACCTAATTTTATTATTTTTGTCTCTTAGTTGCATGTTTGTACATTGTTCAAAAATTCATGGTTCCACTATCGACAAATAAATGGAAAATATAAATTGACACAAATTAAACGAGCCTGGTTCAGATTGTAAGAAGTTTGATTTAAAAAAATCTCAGGTCAAGACAAGTGCGTTTCTTACATTATTATTTTTAGTAGTTTTTATGAAAACGTTACTAATTATTATAATTACCACTGCCAATTAATTAAATAAGCATGTTCCAGACCAAAAGAAGCTGAACTTTATAAACCCTCGAGACATGGATAGTTTCAATTATATTTTTACTAGTTTTTAAAACGATTGGAAAATAATATGGTTATCGTTGTAATAATGTCTTCCTACTGTGCCAACTGCAATAAAAATACAAACAATAAAACAGTTAATTGAAAGAAATCCAGTAGAGAAAATACATTATTCATTATTAATCTGCTACCTTGAGTATGGAATATCGTGAAAAGTATAGGTACTGTTGAAAAGGAGAGTTTACTACTTTACTGCCGAGGACATTATGTACCAGGCAAGGACTTCGGGCTCTTACTGCATTGTGCAATGATTTTCAACGATGGAAGGTTAAACCCGGTTTCGAGGCTCGCGCGTTGCGAGAACCGAGAAGAACAAATCGCTTCCAAGAACCCGTGGCCTGAATCGACCAGCGTTAGGTATTCTTGGACCTCCCTGATTTGCACGTGATCCGCGATGCGTACAGCTACCTAAACGAAAAGAATACTCCAATTTCGGAGGCACCACGAGTCTAACAAGAATTCGATGGAAATTGGACCTAATTTAGGATCGATGCTGTAGCAGCTGCTAATAATATTTGGTAACTTGACTCATTTGCATATGCGTTCATTCTTTCTGGACGCTATCACTAGACTGTATACATGCACGTGTCTTCTAGAAATCATTTCAACACTAAACTACTTATTTGTATTTATTTTTACCGTGATCAATTATACGACCGGTTTCAAAGTTCCTTTTCTCAATTGCATGCGAAAATATTTATATAAATTCAATAATATCGAGAAAAATAATTCAGATAAAAATTTGAAATTTTTACGACTTGTTCCTATTATCATAACTAATAACTCTTCCAAATTTCAAATCACTTCGTCAATTTTTACCGGAATTATAAAAAAAGAAAATCGATTCAAACAATTCCATGTATTTTCCATTTAAAACTACGGAAGGTTTGAATCACGTGTTAATGTTAAAATCAAGAGCTCTAATTTTGCAGGAATTTCTTTTTATTTGCAATGTATCCAGGGGGGTGCGCAATCCCGAGATTTAAAAAATCATTAAAACCAAAATAAAGATCCCCGTAATGCACACCGGTACGAAATAATTTGATCGAATCGTGTCCACGATAATTGCCCGAAAACTCTCCCAAACTCGGCCGGTCACGAAACTGTACCGACAAAGAAGCGACTCCGTGGCTCCGCGTCGAACATTCGGGGAACACGAAGGCACTCGATGTCGACGCGCAGACGTCGGCGTCGCGACGATCCCGCATACGGAATTAATAGTCGGAAACCACGAATTAATGTTTCACAGAGCCACGCGGAGTCACCGTACTCGTGTATTTCCGGCGTTTGTTGCGCGTGCACGATTCGATGAAACTTTTACGAGGCACGTGCGCGAAATTGCATCGAAGGGGTTGAAGTAGTCTTGGAAGGAAGAAGAGTGGAAAGGACGAGGACGTCGCGACGTACACCGCCACGTTTGTGCACCTTGTAGTCTTTCGTTTATAATTCAATGTCGTGGCGTGTCAATTCCGTTGAAACCTCGAATTGTGACTTTTCTTTATCTATTTTATCAGGTGCAGAAATTCATTCTGTGCGTTTACTTTGATACAGTTATAATTCTGGTCTATTAACCACAAAGGGGCCCGTGTAACTTTCAGATCACATATATCGATATTTCGACAAATAATTTTAGTTTTGTTTTCGTAAGATGACGTATACGTACGTCTTAATTATAGAGGGTGTTCGGTAACTGGTGGTACAACCGAAAAGGGGGCGATTCTACGTGAAAAAATAAGTCGAAAATATAGAGAATAAAAATTTTACATGCGAGAGACTTTGTTTTCGAGAAAACCAACTTTGAATTTTCGTCGGGTACAGGTGCATCTGATCGTGTCTTGTAACGGAAAATTAGAAACACGCAGTGAAATAGAATGTTGAAGTGAATCAGTGTTGAAAACAATGGTGGTGGGGATCATCCGCGACACAAAATTCAAAAAGTTTCTTATTGATTGTTATTTGATACTCGTTACCGAAAAGAATTCGTCGTTGGTCTAAATTTTGGTGGAATAAAGCAGTGATCGATGATATTAAAGTTAATGATCGATGAGTCTATGTAAACCGACACGACTGGATTCCTGATAACCTTCCAGTTTCTGATGGAGTGTTCGAATGCCACGAAATTAGGTGGTCCATGGTCTGAGAAAGCCGACAGCAAAAGAAGGACACGCTGAACGCTTGAAAACGTTAGAGAGAAAGTCACTGTGTTCTAGGAAGATGTGTGATTATAAACGAGTGTGAGTCGAAAAACCATACTATTGTCGTTATAGATATAATATTTAACAAATTTTTGCAAAATATTAAAAGAAAAGCAATCGTGTTAAACAGAAGCACGCGTATAATATCGATTCAGCCATTATGTATATATTAAAATATGTAACAAATTACAGAAAATTCTATAAAAAAAAAAAAGAATTATGTCAAACAAACACAGATAAATTCATCAATCTTTTGCTTGGAATAGAGTCATTCTAAAAAAACTGAAGAAATTAGAACACAGAACATTGACTTCGTGAAAAATAAAATTTATTTTTCAATAGCAAACATTATCGACCCAAGATCAGTGAAACTAAGACGCTGTAAGATTTAAATAAATATGGTAACGAAACAAGTGTTATTAACTCAAATGAAAAACAGAAAACTTAAATATTAGAAGCTACGCTTACAATGCGCTCGTTATAAGAAATCTTAAAAAAAAAAATGACCGAACTGAGACACAAAAGTGAAGAACAATTTCGAGATAGTTTAATAGTTGGAACACACAGCGTGTACGATTTCTGTGAAAAATTCGAATTCCTATTGCGACTTTCAAGGCGAATCGTTCACGGTGGAAAGAGTGCGTGACGTGGTCGACGGGCAGCCTCTAACAAAAACCTAACTCCTAACGACAAAATCAAAGCTAGCATAACTGTACTTTAATAGAATGGTCCAACAATTTCGAAACGGTCTTCGGTTCTCACTAAGCTGTGACAATTCGGTCGAACCGTTAACGCTTCGCTCTAACGTAGGGCTCGAACTGTTTCCATAATTCAATGCTCAAATAATTCAGAGGTATTCTAATACTACGAATAAAGTTAACGTATTACTACTCGAATATTATTATTATCGTTACTTGCGTTTTGTTTATTGGGTTAAAAAGGAAAGAGTATTATTACTAGAATATTATTATTGGGACATCGTTATTGGAATATTACTATTTAATTATCGTTTCTTGAGTTTTGTTGGATGGAGTTGAGAAGGAATCGAACGATACGCGCAGACTATAAGATAATGGATAGACGAATAAAGTAAAGATACAGTACAGGAAGTCGAGTTGGCAGAGTTGGAAAAGAGACGAAAATAAACAAAGAAAAATTGGGGACAACCCAATTATCATTGATCAGTGGAGGATAAAGATAAAAGAGAGAAGAGGAGAGACAATTTGATGGTGATGAAAAAAGTGTGAATATAAATGATATTTAAGACATCGATTTAACACACGTTGAGAATTATTTGGCAGGGGTGGGAAATATATGAAAATAAATAAATAAAATTGAGAGAAAATCTAGCGTAGATGGATTAATGGCAGATAAAGATAGGAGCGGGAACAACGAAGACAATTCGGTGGTATAATTTTCTGCTATATTCAGAATATACAACTTTAAGTCTTCGTACGAATCACATTTTTTATTAAATTTTGTTAATTTCTCTATTTTCGAAGTTGATGGAAATTTAGGAAACAATACGAATTTATTAAAGCTGTATCAAATTTTTAAAATTCTATCATAATTTAATAAATTCATATTGTTTCCTCAATTTCCATCAACTTCGAAAATAGAGGAATTAACAAAATTTAATAAAAAGAAAAAAAATGTGATTCATACGAAGACTTAAATTTTGCTACGAATTTTCAGCCCTACGTTACCAAATATCTCGATCGGGACCACTGTTCTCCGGTCCACCCTTCGACGGCATCCCGACGGACAGAAAGAGAGCAACCGACGCCGTTAGTCACGATTCACGGACGCTCCTCGGTCGACACCCACCTGGAGGGGCGCTATGGCTATACCTTACGACGACGGTGGCCGTTCTCGCCTTCACGGTGTGAACAAAGTGTACAAAGAGGATGCAGGCGACAACGGTGCAGCCACTGGGAACATCTTTTGCTCCGACGAGCAAATCACCGGGCGTGACGCCGCGACGCCACGTAAAACTGGCCACGTAGGGGTTGGCCTGGGGCTAAACCAACACCGAGACAACGGTCGCCGGTCCATGATCGTTGCCGACGTCGCGAACGACGCTTTAACCATTTTTAATCGGTGCTAGATGAGCGGCCAGCCGCGGCGGTAAAGAAAGAAGCGAACCGGCAACTAATGCAACGGTTATTGACATTAACCGTGCTCGAGCTGAGCCGCGTCACGAGAAAAGGAGACGGGCAGGTAAAGGGACAAGGGGGGGCTCGGCTGTGTCCACGGAAGAGGAAAAGACCGAGGAAGCAGGGCCGAAAGAGAAAGGCTTTTTTTCTGAACGAATGTTTCTTAAGCGGCGGCCACCGCGAGAGGCCCGCGGGATTTTACGCATTTTTCTCCATTCGAATATTCGAACAGGTGAATGAAACATTTGGCGATTATGTTGGGTTGGCCCTGATGTTCCTTTCGCTTTTTTTTATTAATTACGGTGAAACCTCTATAACTCTTTATAACTCGGAAACTTCTGTAGAGAGTTCCGTAGAGAATAATTTATTAGATATTTTCACTGTTCTCCCCATGAAGGTTTAATTTTATTTTTATTCTAAATCCTAAGCATCGAAACGATAAAGGAGAGAACGAGTAAAAAGAACGTCGTGTTTATAGAAACCAAAATAAAAATCATGAAGTATAGTTGTATCATCATGTATTAAATAGTTATATTCCATATTTATATTTTATGTATATTTCATGATTATTATTTTCTATAGATATGACATGATTCGATAGAGAAATAAAAAATATATATATTTATACATTTATATGAATATCTATCTAAATTTGTATTTGTATTTTTATACCTGTATCAATGATCTATTTCGTGATTATTATTTTGATTTCTATAAATATGACGTTCTTTTTACTTGTTTTCTTTGCAAACTTATTCATGCTCATGATTTAAAATAAAAATTACCTATATTTGTATTTATATATAAATATATTAATTACTATCTATAATAATATACAAGGTATGTTTGTTATTTCATGAATGGATTACTACTTTTTTAAATTCCACTTACATTTTACTTTCATCTGCATTAAGATACGTACAATTAAATAATTGCCTAAATTATTCGCCTTTTTTCGATTCACATGATTTTCCCTACCAAGACCACGATTACGATGAACACGATATACCTCGGAATCGATCTTCCATGTAAATCGTGGTATAGGCGTACTTTCATCCTGCATTTTTAAATCATCCCAGCCCGAATCACTATTCCAAACGCCTCGTAAGCATCGAGGAGAGCGGATCCAGCTGGAAAGGGAAAACGACGAGAGAGACGCGAGTTGCAACATCAAGAAAGCTCTCCACGTGCAGCCGATGATGCAACGATTAGCCGTGCATTTTGTAACATTAGATTCGGTAGACCTTGCTTTCGCGTTAACCCAGATAAAACTCTGACATCATTTTTCGGCTCGGTTATGACCGAGGGGATCATCGCCGCGAATAATTAGGTACTCGTAATCGCGGAATTTTAATTACTCGCGCGATAGTCGAACGATTTCATTTGGCGATTCGACCGAACGCGAAGTGAGCGAATATTTTCGCGTTGATATCGCCGAAGTTTTGCCTTCAGAAACAATATCTTTGGTGTTCTCGATGTATGCTCGAATTTAATCGTTTTACACATGCGTTCTGCGCTTTGAAGATAAGTCTCGCGACACGTGCCGCGTTCGCGAAAATTCCAATAAACATAACTGGACGATGATTCTCGAATTTGTACAGGGTTTCTAAAAATTAAGCGTATAAACAGTGGAAGATTGTCGTGCTGTTTTCGAGAGTTTGGAACGGTAGAGTTATATCAGGCGTAGACATTAATTCTGGGCTTTACCAAGATGAACTTACCATTTATTTATAAACAAAGACCAGGCAACTTTTAATCTTCCTTACGTTACATGTAGTTGTAAAACCAAATGTCGAAAGAATTGTCTGTTTCGTTATTATGAATACCGATACTTTAATGCAACAAAATGGCCAGTAAATATTTCTATTTAAAATAGAGTCATAAATAATTAAATGTACAGTTACACAATTTGTATATCTAAGAGACAGTTCCTTTCTTCAATAGTATTCAGAGAGGGAGTGATTGCTGTGACTGAATATATTAGAAAATAAAAAGTGACAGAGAGATAGAATTTTAATAACAAAAATAAAAAATATTCATAAGAAGGGGTTGTGCTAAAGGGGATTTTGAATTTTGTTTTTTAATAACAAAGTACGTATATCAGTGCAATTATGGTGGACACTTGAGCAACATCTTTAATTTTAATGATGTATATTATGTATTAAAAAACAATTCTAAAGGTTTCCACTGGTAAAACAAACTTTAGGTATTTATTTCTGGAACGCCTTGTATATGTTTATTTCTCAGTTTTTACGATGATGCCATCATAACCTGTTATTTATTACTCCACGCGATTTTTTAATAGGAACCAATGCAATCTCTCTACTCACTTTTCTCATTTTATGTTATGTTAATTTTATCAGACGTATTCCGAGTTTAACATTTTATTAGCTTATTCAAACTTTCAGCTCGAAATCAGCGCGAAACCTAGTTTCATTATGGGTGTCACTTGGTCAGATCAACGATTACAGTAAACAAGAAAATCAGCCAACGATATCGTCTAGCCTCTCTTGACAAATACGCATTATCTCTCTTCACACTTACTCTTCTACTTACACTAGTACAATAAAGTCAGTTATGAAGTAGATACAATTTACTGGAATCTTCAATCTCCTCGGCCACTGACAGACAATTAATTTGACGGTTTCCTTAAAAAACTTACGCATACTCGGTATTTTATATAAAATTCGAGCGTAATGGGGGTTGAAAAAGTTATTGGAATGTTTGTGATAGAAAAATTAAGGTTTTTTAGAGATTTGAAATAATTTTAGAATTTCGTCGTTTAAATGCGGTATTAATTTTGCCGTAGCTTATTATTTTTCATATCACCTACGTCTTTTGCTTTAAACGTAGAACATCATACGAATTTTCTTTTAATTATTCAGCGAGTTGCAGAGGCTTTAGAATCAGATTTATGAAATATTACGAACCATAGTGGTGTACTCTTAAGTACAATTAAGATTACTTCATATATAAATTTATCCTTTTTAGACAAATTAAAAATAAATCTTTGAAGAGAAATATTTTCAACTATTTCATTCATGATGAAGAAATGTATCGTTACGTTGAAACGTTATGAAAGTAAATAAATAACATTGTTCCTATATTGCTCTAGTACTAATGAAACCATATCTACGTAATTACTTGGTACAGTAAGTAAAATGAAGACAAAATTGATATTATTTAACGATAAATGGTTGTCGAATTATTCCACTTACCATCAGGAGTGGTGACAGTGCCAGCCTTGTTGATCTTCGTGTTCCACATAGCGGGGGTGGTGGGTGCAGGACTGAGATCAGGAGTCGGTGGATGAGCCGGCGGCAACGGCACCATCGCGGAACCCATTTGCGCGCCGTGCTGCATGTGGTCCGAATTTGAGCCATAATGACTCCCATCGAACCCCCTTCCACTAGAGTAAACTTCGCCTGACAATCTTTCCGCCAATTTTTCTGCCCTCTCGCGATCGGTCAGCGTCACCGGTTCTTGCTTTATCCGAAGATCTGCGCGAAAATATAAACGCATGGCTAAAATCCGCTCACGTCTGACATACGATCCGTTCGCTGCACAAATCGATTAGATTCACGTTTTGAAAAATCTGAACTAATAACTCTACCCAAACTTGAAATCGCTTCATCAATTTTTATCGGAGTTATAAACAAAAGTAACCGATCGATGAAATTCCATTTATTTTCCAATTAACACTTTCGAAAGTTTAAAGCAGGCGTTAATGTTAAGATCGAGAGCTTGAATTTTGCAGGAATTTTTTAAATGTATCTGCAAGGCGTTGAGGGGCGTGTGTAACATAGATTTAAAAAATCGGTAAAATAAGACTCCAATATCCAGAATGGTTCCAGATTTTCCGATTTTTTGTGAACATCGTTCGCGAGCCAAAGGATCGAAAGGATATCTTTGTGCAAGTATACTAGGAAGTGTGATAAGGTAATTAAAAGTGGTCTTTACCTTCAGCTACGCTTTCCTTGAGATCGCAATTGCTACGTTCCTCGGACCTCGATCGTTCCAATTCCTGTTCCAATTCCGTTGGTGTGTGCGGCGCGGTGTGGGGATGTGCGGGCGTCTCTGAGGGGTGGGTGAACGGTTGATAGAAGTGGTTCTCCAGAAGAAGCGGATGTGGCGCGGATGCGGGCCGGAAGGCAGTGCCGTCGCGTAACACACTCGCCCTTCCCAAAGAATCAACGTCACTGGGCGATCTAATAATAAATTCAAGGGTATATTTATATTTATAAATTCAAAGGAAAAGGCGAATGACGTTGGATGACTTCTTAAAACAAAACAAAATTCAATAAAGAAGAACCTTCTTCGTCGTAAACCTTTATACTCCAACTTTTTTTAATCTTTCATAAATGCTTCATGAATAAATATCGATATTACCAATAAATAAATGTGTAATTAGTTCACTAATTAATGCCTCGTTTTATGGATTAATATATCAACGATGTATAAATAATATACTTAATTGGTATTTAAATACTCACCAATCCGACAAACCTGTTTATTTATTAGATTGGTGGGGTATTTAATTTAAATATTATTAATTATCTATTGAATTCAATATTCATTTAACTATATACATTTATGAATTCGAATTATATGTCGCGCGTATTTGATGTAATTCGTATAAAAGTGTTCGAAATAAATATCGAAACATAAATGATATAATTGATATTAAAACATAAATTGGCTGGTCACGAGTAAACTCATGTTTGCATTTGCATTATCTATTTCAATTTACGAAACCCAGGGCGATATAGAATATTGCTCATCGCGTTATGTATGTAAAATATTTCATCTCAATTCATTATATTGGTAAAATATATTAAATAAGGTTCATCGAAGATCATTTAAATTATTTTAATTTCGCATAAAATTACGAAATAATAGCCGGTGACATAAAGTCCTTCTGTGTAAAATTACCGGTCAACAATGTGTTAATAGATTCGCGACTTTTGTGTACATCTAATTTACTCCGTTAATAGGTACAAACGTGATCAAAAAATTCTTAGAAAGTAAACATAAAAAGAAAAAAAGAAAGAAAACAATGCAGTAAAGACACTTGGAACCTCCATAATTCTAACGTTAAAATCGACCGTCTGTTCGTATGGGTCTCGGAACGCGCGAAGGTCGCCATAATGGCTGCCAGGTACCATTTGAAAATTTCACTCGCGAGTCCTTCGCGAGGCAAGGTGGAAGGGCACTTACCTCATCAGCCTTTTCGGGGGACTTTCGTAATAGTGAGAGGTAGAGTAGACGCTGGGCACGGTGTAGGCAGGGGCGGGCGACGGTGCCGGTGTGGGGGTCCTCTTCATGGTGTTTCTCACCATGGTTGCTTCACCCGCTTCGCTCAAGTCGCTCACCTCGCCGACGCCGCCGCCGATACCGCCGCCGACGCTACTACCCACGTTACCGCCGACGCCGCCGCCATTTTCGCTTGCAGTCACGGCACCTCCACCGCTTCCGCTACCCGCGGTTTCCGTGGACGAGTTGTTGTTGCTCTCCGCGGCGTGCCTCTGCGCCACCGCCAGTTTTTCGTGCTCGATGGACAGACCTTTTACCTGAAAATCGAACCGACATTTTGAAAAGTTGTAGTTGCATAAGACGAAAGAAAGGTCTCCAAGGTTCCGTCAAGGCCGTTTTCTTGGGGAACCATTGGGAACGTTACGTAACGGATTAGAGGTTTCTTGGTTTCGAAATTGTAATTGATACGGTGGCACGTTTATTGAGAGGGCATAAAAGGGTTTGGGTGGGTACATACTTTTTAACCCTTTGCACTCGAGAGATGACTCTAGGTTCGACGCAGTAAATCAACCAGAAATAACGCTTTTTTAGGTTTAATTTCTTTGGAACTCGAAGTGTCGATAAAAGGATCGTCGGTGAGGCAAAGATGACCTGAGTCACTGAGAAAGGTAAATGCACTTTTATAGATAACTGAATGCAGGTGTTGCACATTATATATTTTTTAGTGCATTGCATGCAACAGAGCAACAGAGCAACAATCTAAGATTGCAGTATTATGAAAATGATATGAAAATAATAATTTTCGAGGTGATTCTTGGTGACTGCTTAAAATGAATACATATACGACTAATAATAACTATAGTAATAATTTTGGAGTATTGTATGGAAACTTATACGATTAATTTATGTCCGTAACAAGACACGTGTTTTTGATCATTGCATGTGTTTTCAAGAACTCAGCGTCGAGTAAAATGTACACAGGTGTTTTTAAGCACTGCTAAGGTAGAATTTTTATAAGATTTTACGATTGATCTCTGTAATATGTTCATTATCTTCTAATCAATTTTCATTGTTCGATTATCTGTTACTTTTATTTTAATGTGTTCTGCAAGAAAAGAGCTTGCGTATCTCACGAAACAAATATTGACAGCAAAGTAACGTTACATCTCTTATCTCGTGAAATAAATACTGAAAAATTAACACAGCAACACCTCGCATTTCATAAAAACAAATACTATCAAAAAGCGCCAGGCTGCAGTTTTTCACCGCACAATTTGTCTATTACAACGAAACGTCGGGCGTTTCGTATGATATTCGAATCGACTCCGTTTTTCTAGCGAGCATAGGGATTAGGGTCGTCTCGTTCCTCTAGTCGTGGTTTAAAACAGGAACTCCTGACCATTAATCGTGGCCAAAAATAAAATAAGATGTTCACCGAGGAATGCAAAGTGCGCGTCCGCGTCTCGGCGCACGTGACTACTATTCGGGGGCAATTATTTCAGAGAAAACGGAATAAGTCGCATACTTGGAGGCATTCGGCTGCTTTGAGGAAAGAGCTGAGAGATTCCTGGGACACGTGTACCTCGCCACGGTACATGAATTCAAGAAGGGAGGCCATATTGTGGGCACTCGTCCCGTCGAGAATAACGATCAGTCCCGCCGGAGAAGGAGGCATTCCTTCGAATAGCTCTTGAAAGTGCTTGCTGCATGCTGCGAGGATCAACCTATGCGCCTTGAACGTTACCCCTGAAACATATGCAAAAACGAAGACACGTTAATCGTTGCT
Source organism: Hylaeus volcanicus (assembly GCF_026283585.1). Classification (NCBI taxonomy): domain Eukaryota; kingdom Metazoa; phylum Arthropoda; class Insecta; order Hymenoptera; family Colletidae; genus Hylaeus; species Hylaeus volcanicus. The sequence continues at coordinate 5,440,158 of NC_071976.1, read as the reverse complement.
CCAGCGGAATAACGATCGTGGAACGTCGCGTGTTGCATCTAGCATCCACGAACGACGCAAACGATCAAAATTTTCTTAAGTAACTTGAGAGAGTTGTAATTGGTTCGAAAAATATTGACAAGGATCCTTGAGTATAGAAAAATGAAGCAGAATATTAGATAGGTTCAAAGAAGCATTTTTATTTTAATGTTTTGACTCGGTAGTTTGCCATCTATAAAAAGTTAAAAATATGAAAGTTAAATGTGTACAAATTATTAAGGATTTTTCGAAAAGGGTTTCAGGATTTTGTTTTTTAATAAGTAGATACACCTCTGCCCATGTGCTGGACACTTAGACATCTTCTTTCACGTTTAATTGTAATCATGCGTACTTCCATTTAGAATCGAACAGTTGGATATATTGCACAGCATTTATTTAAAAACAGAATTCTTAAGTATTCTATTTGGAAATCGAAGTTTAGGTATTTATTTCTGGAACGTCCTGTATGTATTCTTTATATTCTATGCCATTTGTCTTTTATCAAAAAACAAAATACTAGAATCCCTCCTGCGAAACCATTAATAAAATTGTGTAATTATTTCGAAGCGCAACTGTACTCGTCAAAAATTCAAAGTCGATTTTCACGTAAACAAAGCTTCACACGAATAATTTCTACTTTATATTTTCGACTTATTTTTTCACGTAGAATCGCCCCCCTTTTCGCCATTTACCGAACGCCCTGTGTAACACATCTGAAATTTTAGAACTGTTCATACTGCAAGCTTGAAAACGTTTACCATAATAATTGCCTGAATAGCTACTAAACCAATGAAAGGTTAGACAATGTCCCGCCACGCGTACAAAAACCAATTAATTTCGATAGGGTTGTACCGAGCATTTTCCACGGGACACTTCCATTCTGTCCTCCTTTTTCTCACGGCTTTCAACGTCCCCGGGGACCGCGGGAATTTTGGCGTGCAAAGGAAGTGGTGACCGTCGAACCCTTTTTTTTTCCAGTCGTTCTCTATTTCCCTTTCCGAGAGAGCATAAAGAACCCGAGCATGCCAGCTTGACGTCGATGCCCTTTCTTGCAGCCCGTTGGGTATCTAGGTCATCTTCGGACACGATCTTCCGTAATTTACAATTCACGTACGCAAGTGTAACGTGCGTGTAATACGATATAGTGAGCGTCTAACGTATATGGCACCGTATGGGTTGTAAAACAAATCCGTGAGGAAAATATTTTTGTCGTCTTGTTCCACGGATCATCGGTTTGGACGAGAGGAATCGTGATTGGCGCCGCTCTTCATCTTGAACAAAAACTCCTTTTTCTTTCTTAATTTCTTGTCTTTTTTCCTCGTTTTCTTTTCTGTTTTTCTTCTTATTAGTCCTTTTGTAAATTAAATTCGTAACCACCATTCTTCACCTTCGACAAATTTAAACTCCATTTCATTTCTTAACTTTTCTTCCTCTTTCCTCGTTTTCTTTTCTCCTCTCTTCTTCTTCAGCTTCTCTTCGTTAGTCCTCTTATAGTTTAAATTTATTAGCGCCATTCTTCACGTTCAACAAATTTAAACTCCATTTCATTTCTTAACTTTTCTTCCTCTTTCCTCGTTTTCTTTTCTCCTTTCTTCTTCTTCAGTTTCTCTTCGTTAGTCCTCTTATAGTTTAAATTTATTAGCGCCGTTCTTCACCTTCAACGAATTACAAATTTAAATTCCTTTTTCTTATTTAATTTTTCATCTTCTTTCTTCTTTGTTAGTGTCTTTGTCTGTCCTTGTTCAGTTTCAAATATTAGCGCAATAAAAACGTTAAACAAAATTCGATCCATACAAGAGCTAGCAAAGAGAACCACATATTTTAATTTTATCGTAGATCATAAATGAGAGACTGCGAATGTTTATGCAAATTCGTATCTTCACAGATATAGGAAAAACTTTGAAACTTGAATGAAAATATGTCTTATCTTTTAAACGGTATATCATGTATATTATTGTTGATATTTCATATATTCTTGCATTTGAGGACATTCTCATAGATGTACCCACATTTTCATTCAACATGAATGCATAAACATCCGCGGTCTAGTAATAAAATTCACTTTTTCTGTCATAATATTCTCCCACGAGTACATCATTCATTCGATGGCAGTCTGCATTTAGCGGCATATGCTATAGTGCACATAAGGGTATAAATAATTAAACGACTGCGGCGCAACTAGCCAACAGGGAAGCACGTATTATTCATTACGTACCGTCTATCGTATTACTAGCTTCGATGGGAACACACGACGAACTCCAGGAAAACCTTGTCACTGGTCGACTATGCATGAATTGAGGAAGATGCGAGGAGACGCAATAACACGATATCCTCCGAATAAGGAAATCAAGCAGCAAGAAAAAAAAAAGAAGGAGAGACATGCGAGGGAGCGTCACGACCAGGTGGGCGAAACCACCTGCCTTTCGGAATGGCTCACCTAACTAAAGCGTATCGAGTTCTTCGAGGCTCCTTGATATTCGGAGGATGCGTAGAAAAAAGCGAACTCGGAACACTTTCAGGTGCAACCCACCGAACTCCACGTGGACGTAAACAATGGTTTCGTTTTCATTGTTGTCTATGGAAATAAATTGGAGAAAAAAATAGCCCCGTCGTTAATCCTTTCGTGATTGCAGCGATTGTATTTTTTTTTTTTGGTGACAGGAATACAGGGTTTTTCAAAAGGGGGTTTCAAGATTCTGTTTTTTTAGTAGCAAAATAGGCCTGTCGACGTACTCGTGGCGGATATTTAATGGACATTTCACGTTTATTTTATTTTATATATTTATGTATTTTTGTTTATTTTTGGTAATAAACAAAATTACTATATTAACTGTAATCTCTTTTTTAGATTGCTATTTTCATTATTAATCATCACGACGTCTTCCAAGATGTGTGTTCTCTACCAGGAAGCAGATTATCGCGACAATGACAATGGAAAAATCGTCTCTAAGAAGTAATTTATGTAGAGGGGGTGAGGATTTGTGCAAAAGTACAAAGATTTGTTTGCAACTAGCCAAATATAGGATCGCTGGTATCGTTACAGGTATCCCAGCCAAATATACATCCTGGATGTGCGGCAGGGGCCAACGACCCATTTGCGTGTGCGTGTGTGGGCGTTTCGCGTACGGTGTTCCTGGTTTATGCCATCGCTTATGCCAACGGCTCGCAACCAGGACCCGAAAAACGCGCGTGGCATTCCCGCATCCTTTGTGTGGCATGGCGCAGTGAGAATAATACGTTGACGTCCTTGAGTTATTGCGTCTCAAACATCTCGGCAAAGTTTCTGTTTTCAACGTCACGACTTAATCCTTTCTTGGTCGTCCGTTGAAAAAGACGAAGGAAATTAAAAATAAGACTCCATGTATTACGTTTTTAACACGCTGATTGTCCGACTAATGCTCGTGGAAATTTCTACGAAGCTTAAATTTTGTTTCGAGATCGCTGGAAATTACATGATTTGACATTTGTCGCAGTATTCATTTTTTTTAAATGATTTCATTAAATTTTTGTTGAATTCGTTTAAATCAATTCGCAACGTTTATTCGATTCGACAGTAAACTCTTTGTTTTTCTTCGCTATAACATGTTCTATTTTAAAATCAAAATTTCGTTGAATTTAAATTAATTAGTTTTAATTAATATTTTTGATTCCGACTACGTTGTGAAATATTTCGTCCTAACATTAATCTCGATTTGAAGATAAATAGATGTAAGCAGATTGTTGATCATTCTGATCTAGAAATTTTCATCCAGATAAGAATGCTGCCCACTTCGTTCTCGGTACGTGGACGTTGCAAAAAATATTACGAAAGCGATTATGTAACTGGAAAGATTCTCGCGAGCGTGTTTGTCGTATACGATCGTGCCGTCATCCAGTCATTGGACGATTTGCGAGTAAGATTTTTGGCTGAATGAACCATTAAACAGATAATGCGCGGTTATTTCTCATTGTTTATGTATACTGCCATTTTCCCTGCTATCGTCGAAATTACATTATCGCGCGACCAATTCTATACAGTTTTTAATCGCTCGTATTAACAGCACGCTTGAATCTTACGATAATAATATTGGATACATTATATCGTAATGACAGCTAAGCGTGAAACGATCGGAAACGTGGTTTTCGAAATTCCACGGACAGAAAACTTTAATTCACGGCTCTTGTGATCAGGGATCGGGGCACTTGAATATAAAAAATATTAAATTTATGCCGTTTACGCGGTGAAACATTGTTGAAAAATTAAGTAGCGAGCTTGAAATTATAATAACATATAATTCAGTTGGAATGAAATACAACTGGCATGATTTAAACGTACCTATTATATTTAGTTGCTTCGAATTTTATGTTTTAGGTCCCTTCCAGTATTGAACATAGAATTTTAGTTTCCTAGAAACGTATGAAAATAAAAGATATATATATCGGTTTAATTTACAATTTTATTTTATTTTACTTCATTCTTTGTGGAGATCCTTCGATACGAATTAAATTCCACGATTAAATTTCTGATTAAAAAAACGAGTACTATGAGGTATTATATGAAATATAAAATAAATTAACTTGTCAATTTAATTGAATTAAATATAAAATAAATTAACTGCTAATCATGAAACATAAATGGCTACACGCAGAATGCTCTTGAAGGTCCAAGAAATGTTTTATTTACGAATCTCAGAATCTTAAGTAGAGTCTCAGAGGTCAACAAATATTAAACAATCGATTGAAGAAAATTCCTAATGAAATCCACATTAATAATAGAAATTAATTTGTGAAAGGTACAGCCTTCTCCCTGGAGGAAACGTGCAAATAACACGCGCTCAGTTACGCAACGGGACAATGCACTCTTTGCGGGCAAATCTATTCATATTCCAAGGCCAGCTGGTACAGAGTTTTATGGGCTAGGGTTTTTCAGTTTACCTACGATGGTCACCGTTTCCTCCTCTAACGCGTACAACGATTCTATTACTCCGCGCACGTCTAACGTACAGTACGATAGAACCCGGAAACGGCATAAATTAATTTTCTCGTTCCCTTTCCCAATAAAACTGACACGGATTTTTATCGCATATCTAATTCGCTTCCCAACGAAACGAATCACGTAGAAACACGAATAAAATCCTCTGTAAATATGGTGAATTTTTTGAATAAGTCGCGATGACGTTTGCTTGCTTTTCAGATAAGAAATAAGTGGAAGGGAATAGTTTAACTCTCGAGTCGTAAATTATAATTCATTTAAATATTTAAATTATATTTCTTTTTCTATTTATAGCTATACACAATCAGTCGCATAAGTATTCGTACCTTCGTGCTATCGAAGAAGTTTCTTTAAATTAAATGATAGGTTTGCAATTTCCAAATTATGTATGTATTTATTATAATGCTCCCTTAAGGGTTGCATCCTCCACTTCCACTGAAAATCTCATAGTTTCCAAATTAATGTTTCATCAATGTTTTATAAATATGTACGCGTGTAAAAATGATTCCGTTTCAACTGGATGCCTCGCTCCAAAAACTTATATTCGTGACTAGTCTACCATAGCAAATATGAACTAAAGATTGCCAGGCGAGATCGTTCAACCGAAGCGTGTGGCGTTCACCAAGGCTCCCTGTTATTCGAACAAATAAATAACACGGGAACTACTGTAGAATTTTATTTTCGTCTATAGAACTAGAATCGCGAACATCCAAGTACTAAATATACGTCAGCTATTTTAAAAGAATCAATTTTCAAGAAGGTCCTGTTGCTTTATATAAAACCATAGTTTATTCGTCTGGAATAATGTTGCATGAAATTGTTTGGTATTTTTTTTTTTTTTTTTTTTATAGTTCTAGATGATAGCATTATCGTTTATTTTTCACAGTTTTGTAGGTCCATAATCTAAATATTACACTTCTTAATCCCGTAGATTACTCCTCTTGTAACCTTATAACTTATAACTCTCATAATTATTTCATTTGCGATAGAACAGGACAATAAGATAGTGATGATAATTAAAAAAAATGTGTAGAATATCCTTTTTAGCTAACAATGATATTAAGAAATCAAGAAATAATTTTTTCGATTTATCAATAAAAATCGATATTTTTAGATTCGTAATGTTTTTAGTTTCTTAATATTCAATATTTTTTAATTATTCTAGTTTGTGTCGTGTATACATATGATTCGCATGAGTAGAACGACCGACACAGTGACAATCATGAACATATTTTTTTCAAAGGGACTGTATAGAATCACTTGCATTACATTTAATTTTAATTAAGTTTATTAAAAATCTATTATGTATAATATAAAATATAAATAAATATGTGTGCAATATGCTATGAAAAAATTTCTTATAAATTTAAAACAAAAAATCCAAAAGAATACTTGAAAATGAATTTTCAAGGGATTCCCTTTAAGGGATGGACGAGTATCTACTCCAGCTACTCTAGTACTCTACGAAGCTTGCAAAAATTGGTTCTTACATTTTGGTTTTAAATAACGAATAGCTTCTAAAATACTCTAATACCCTAGGGATTAAATAAAAAGTATAGGAAAATCTTTTGTTGCTTTTTCCATGTTCCACATCCCTGTCATTTCCTGCGTCTACCAATAATTTCACGACTCATTCCCCCTCGTTCGCGACTCTTTCATTCTCAAAATAAAAAAAATACCCCCAAAAGACACGAAAAGGAAACCTAAAAACCCAGTGTCAAATTTCAGAGTGAATAGTAAATAGTACTTCCTTCGCGTTAAACTCGATGACGGTGAATGGTGGGAGGCCAATAGGGATATCGCCGCGAGCCGCGGCTCGAGGCCCCGCGAAAGAGATAACTACGGCGATTAGGATCGAAAGACAGAGGCCGTGGCAAAGCGACAAAGGCAGCCAACGGTGGCGAAAACGACGGTCAATGCCCGCACAAGGTCGGCGATGCAGAGCGCGCGAGCTAGATCTCCTCTGTGGTTGAATTTTGCCGCCATGATTCCACGTTAGACGGGTGCGTGATGAACGCATGCATGAGCTCTAGCTCTCGCCTAAAATCGAGCGGGCCAATCGTCGTCGTCGGCTTCCTTTGGTTCCGGCCAATGGCCGCGTGGGACCAAGGTCGAGCACGGCTACCAGCACATGTTTTCTCTTGAACGTAAACTACGCTGCACGATGACGACACAGAGATCTATACTATAGATCGTTAACACTAAACCTACCGAGATCGGCGACGTGACTATTCTTAATTTTTCGCATACAGTTCTAGATGTGCAATATATACAATTGTTTCGTGCAGTAAGTTAGTACCACGTGAATTATTTTTGCATTTAATTAAAAAAAAGTGTCTTTAACCTTTTCAAGGGCGGATTTTTTTGGTTATTATCATTTATAGAAAGAGGCAAGCATCAATCGCACTTATGTGCACCATTGCACTTATAAAAAAGATATCTCGATGTCGTGAGGCGTGTACAAACTTTCGGTTAAATAATTTCGATTTTTTTTTTCTTTCTCTATTTGCCGTGAAACGACTGCTTTACGAGCTGTTATCGTACGCGTTACATCCACGCTGTTACAGGTTCACCGAAAATTTGCCTAAACCTTTTTATTTTTATTCCGCGAGCTTTTTCTTGAAAGGCCATCAAATTTGAAAACTGTGTGGTGATCGATGTTCGAAAAAGGAAATTATTATTAGCGGGGTACACTAATGTTAATTCGATTTTTCTTCTTTTTTTTTTCAAAAAATATCTTTCGATGCTTTTCTCTTTGGAAATCCTGCGAATGTATAATACGATTTTCGAACCATTCGTCTTTCGCATTTGACATTTTTTTTGTTTCTAAATTCACTGATTACGAAGCGATGACTGTCACGCTCACTTGGCCCAGCCTGTAGATATCTGTGGCGATGACGATCCCAGAAAGAGCGAAATTGAACGCGCGAAAACCAACACGTGGGGAGGGACGAGCGCGAGAGGGGGGTGGCCGTGAGCTTTGAAACTTCATCGCACGGGCTGAGAAATCGGCATGCGCGCGACCACGTGTATGCCGCCGTGCACAACCCGCACGTGGACGCTCACGCGGCGGAAAACCGGGAATAAGAGGGACAACGACGAGTCTGTTCCATTGGAGACGGTCTATCTGTGTGCGGTGCACTCTCGTCGCGATCAAGTATTCTAAACGCGACAATTATCGCGACGACATGCGACGACAGTGACGGTATTGATTTGGCTAAGCGGTCAAATTGCTGCGGTATGAAGCCTTGTTTGGGGAGCTACGTCCAAGGACATTTAACACTAGGATCATGGAGATTTCTTATCAGATTCCTATTACTGAAGTAATGCTTCGATAAATGCAGTCGATTTAATAAAATTAATTAGGATAAAATATTAGGATTGAATACAAATGAATTTGAATAAATGCTTGTCATTTTATGTGGACAGAAGTCAGCTTGTATGGCTTTCAGAAAATATAAACGGTTTTTGAAAAACCTTGTGAAATTTGGAATGAGTGAAAACGACCGTGCTGCGTAAACTTAGTGTTAAGAGGTAGCTATACGTTTAGGAATTTACTTTTTCAAAAACTATTGACTCGATAAAAAAAATATATTTTCTAGGGTTTATTATATATGTATTGAATAATGTAGAAATAGTTTTTATTCACACTTTTTAAATGAAATAGCGAAGCCGGACCCGTTCAACCGTTGAAGATGCCGTCTCCCTTAAGAGGCTATTATCGTGTGCGCGAAAGGAAAACAGATTCTTTTTTAAGAATTTTTATTTCTGACAACCAAATAAAAATACAAAAATGAAAAACGAAACATTCTTCTTTAACGATTAGTTCTATGTAGTAATTTACATCCAAAGAGAAAAGCATCGAAAGATATTTTTTGAAAAAAAAAAAGAAGAAAAATCGAATTAACATTAGTGTACCCCGCTAATAATAATTTCCTTTTTCGAACATCGATCACCACACAGTTTTCAAATTTGACGGCCTTTTAAGAAAAAGCTCGCGGAATAAAAATAAAAAGGTTTAGGCAAATTTTCGGTGAACCTGTAAGAGCGTGGATGTAACGCGCACGATAACAGCTCGTAAAGCAGTCGTTTCACGGCAAATAGAGAAAGAGAAAAAAAATCGAAATTATTTAACCGAAAGTTTGTACACGCCTCACGACATCGAGAGAGAGATATCGCAGCTTAGGAGTTATATTTGTACGCGTTGCGCCTGTTCCAACAAAAGCTCATAAATGCAGGCATGAGCGAGTAAGCCGAGGCGTTGTGTAATTGTGTCATTGACCCACTTCGCCTGGCGATGATTAACTCTCGATTCGAGGGAATTGTCAGCGAGTGGGCACCTGCATTCCAGCGAATTTCGCGCGTGTATCGCGTCACGCGGCTTTCGCGGCGTTTTTAGATTTTAAGTACGGCACAATCCAACGCATAATGTTATCGATCTATCTCCAGCGCCACATGGTATGTAATACCCTAGTAATCTGATAACAGCAGCAGTGCTATCAACACCGTGGGCTTTCGCAACTCTGCATTTTGCCTTGTAATACTAACGAACAACCGGTCCTTGGAATCGTAGTTACCACACACGTTCGACGAAATGTTTTCCAGCCACGATGCTCGATCGACTACGATTCCACTGATAATTTGACGGTCGTATTTTTTTACCATTAGAGGAACCAACTGACAAACCCGTGGCTCTAGCCATTCGACATTCGTGATTGATCACGGTGGGTCCCCGTCGGTGAATATATTATTACAGCATGGATTGGTGGGTTAGTTTACTGTGGTAAAATTATTATTGCTGTTTATATTGTTTTTGCGGAGGAGGTTACTTTATTTTGTTAATGGAATCTTTAATTTGATTGCATGTTATATTGTTAGACAACTGTACTGATATATATTTCGTACTATATGGATAATGTGATGTCAGTCAAATTATTGTTATTACTACTGACAATATTATTTTCAGGGAGGAAGTTATTTTTACTCCGTTAATAAAATCTGTAATTTTATTGTATATTATATCGAATGTTATGTTGTTAGACAATTGTACTAGTAGTTTATAAATTAGTAATCTGTACTGTACAGATAATGTGATGTCAGTCAAATTATTGTTATTACTACTGACAATATTATTTTCAGGGAGGAAGTTACTTTTACTCCGTTAATAAAATCTGTAATTTTATTGTATATCATATTGAATGTTATGTTGTTAGACAATTGTACTAGTTGTTTATAAATTAGTAATCTGTACTGTACAGATAATGTGATGTCAGTCAAATTATTGTTATTACTACTGACAATATTATTTTCAGGGAGGAAGTTACTTTTGCTTCATCGCAAGATTAATGGAATATTTCATTTTATTGTATGTTCGGTTACATCGTACAACAACTATACTAGCAGTTTATAAATTAATAATCGCGTACTGTTCTATAATGCCAATTTTTCACAAAAGATAAATCGAGCAAAATGTATTACCCAAGTTCAAGTTGTTCCGGTCAAACATCTTCTAACGTGTGTACACCAGTATTTCTAAAAATACTTGCTGCGTGACGAGTAATTGTATAGTTATGGTACTTTTATACCGGCAGAGTACCATAATATTCCACGAATTCCTAACTTCCAAACACGCATAATGTGCTTGCGAATTCGGCGAACGTTTCTGATTATGGATGTCACGTTTTTAACACAAACGGCAACTGGCAACAAGCACCATGGTAACTAAACTATGGTTGCTCGAGTCTCAGAATTGTTTGCTTAAAATGTTGTCAAAAAATGTAAATTACTGTTCGTCACTGTATCAATAATTAAATTTAAACATTGGTATTGTATTAATGTATATGTAATAATTGATTCATTTTAACTCGTACTCTAAATATATTTTCTCTTATTTTCGAACATGAAAATTCATAAACCAGAAATAATCTATTTAATTATCTGTTAAATCGTGAATGATCTATTTAATTTTGTATACTCGTTTCATAATTTTCATTTGTTTCTTTCAAGCTATTTGCTTCGAGGCATATTCAATATTTCTAGATATCATAATTACATTCAATTTTTCAAAAATTTACAAAACTAAAAGGTATTTTATTACAGTTTTGCTGTAGTTTTGTAGTTTTGCGATACCATTGAATTTAATAAATTTTTTAGAGACTGTATGTAATTATAATACTTAAAATATAATATACGATATAATATTATAATTCTCATCTAGATGAAAATCTTAAAGAATGAATAAAATGTCAACATTTCTGTTTTCGTTACTGGTTGAATAAAAATTTTAATTTCGACACTGGTGAACAGAAGATCGCTCTATGTGCCTGTAAAATTCCACAAAATACTATTTACTACGTCAGAGTGAATCGTAAGTAAAAAGAAGAAGCAAAGAAACTCGACTGCGAAGTTTCGTGAATTATCAGCGCGTTACTCGAATACGAATCGGGGAGGGAACATAACATAGTGTCAATGGCCGGCATCCTGTTGCATCAGAGCCAACCTTGACTCTAAGGAGTGTACTTTGCTTGACTGAGTTCACGAGTTTACGAGTCAAGTACGTTCGCTCCCCATTTCTCGGTTATCCCCCTTGTATCGGTCGTGCATCGAGTCTGTGAAACTGCCTTTGTGCCCGACTACTGTGATTCCCAGCGGTTCTCGGACAACGTTTTTCATTGAACCTCTCTCTGCTCGCGTTCTCCCTTCTTCCGTGTTTTTGTTCGAGCCTCCAGAAGTAATACATTCCGTATGTTTACGTCACATGGACCGCACCACGCGACGAAAATAGTCAAAAATTCTCACCAAGTTGAGAATCTTCAACAACGAAAGAAATTTGAACAATTTCGTTTTCGTTATCGTTTGAATAAAAATTGGATTTTCCGTTATAAAATGATATTACGTTTCGTACTTGTTTTTAGTAAGTATACCGACGATGAAGAAACGACAATGTTTTTATTAAGTTTATAGGAAGTCGCTAGAATCTGCTGTTTAAATTGCAATTTTAGCGAAACCTAAAATCTATTCGTAAATTTCAATTATTACTTTTATGTAAATACTAGGTTTTTGCAATTACATGTAACGATTGAAGTAGAAATTGAAGACCGTGACTGAAGACTAAGAAATAAATAAATTCAATAAATTCATTCATTAAACGATTTTTTTGCAACTGTTTCAAAGCCAACGCTTAAGGAGAAATTTCAACTCTCAAAGATTCAGAATGTAATTACCCTTGTAGTCCTATCTACATGAAAATTAATTGAAAATTGTTTTTCGACCGAAGAAATTTCGTCAAATTTAAAAGTCTTCGATGCAACACACCAAAATTTCATTTTCGACCGATTACTGATTCCATAGCCATAATTTATCGCCCCCCCTTCCCCTCAAAATTACCAAAGATCTTGAAACAGCTGTGAAACGAAACGAAATCTTCGAGCCTCCAAAGAATCCTTCGAGATACGTTTCAACATGCCTAAAGACCACGGGAGATATAAATTTCACTAAAATCCCGACTGTTGCCGCAAAAAGTGTCCAATTTGGCACGGAACGGACCAACGAAGCGCAATCCGCATAATAGAGTCCACTACTGTGCTCCGTTAAGCACGATAAATCAAACGAGTTCCTCGGTTACGCGGCGGACTCGAGCTTGGGTGGAAATTTACATAGATCGCTATCGGTTACCTGCTCGACGGTGTTCCATCGCACATGTTTACGCGATTCTGGTAGTTTCTCTGCAGAAAATCGTTTCTCAGCACGTGGAACTCGGACACAGGCTCCTTTATGTGCGCGAATAAAAATAGACGCGTAAGAGCGCCACGCGTTTCCGCGGGGGATTCGCCATATTTTTCGATCGTCGTTCGAAATTCAAATAGCGAAAGTGTATCTAGGGCTGCCTTATCGTCAGATAACGCGCGTTTTAATCGCTCGATCAATGAACGAGAAGCTTGAATCGCGAAAATAGTCTTGCGTGATCTATGCGACCGTTCAACGAAACAATTTTAGTCGCGCACCGCTTCTCATCTCTTGAAATATTTATGGAACTTCAACGAGGGATTCTTGCTTTTGCGAAGTAATGTAACACCATTTTGGCTAGGAGTAGCGAGTCATTTTGTTTTAAGTTGGTGTAAATAGAAACAATTTAATATTAATTATTGATTAAAATTAAGGATATGAGGATAGTTGATGCATGGGTAAACTTGAGTCATGAAAAAGTCTTGCATGATCTATCGAGCGTTTACCAAAACAATTTTAGTCACGCAGCATAAATATTTCTCGTCTCTTGAAATATTTATGGAACTTTAACGATGGTTGCTTGGATTTGTGAATGAATATAATGATCGAGCAACGCAGTCTGTACTGGAAGTATTTTAAAAATATTTCGTAGTGAGTTATTTTCAAAGTCTATGTAAACAGAAACAATTTAATATGAATTATTGAATGAAATTAATAATATAAGGAGAGTTAATATATGGGTAAAAGTATAGAAATGAAAGAGTTTGTGATTTACTAGAAATGACGATTAACGTTGAATTTGAATAGAAAATTAGTAAGTTAAGTTGGAGAAGAATACATGTACCTGTATACAAAAAGAACTTTATAAAATGCACTGAAAAGTAGAGAATAATTTTTGCGTACTGATGTCATTGCATCGTATACAGTACATTTAAAGTCTGGCCAAAAGTAAAATAGTTGATAACCTATTTGTATTAAATGAAATATACATAATTAATGATAAACTTCTTTATTTCATTTTCGTTCTTCGCTTATTAGCGATGACTTTTCACGTCACGGTTGTCCGTATCACGTGTAAAACGGTTTAGGAAACGCTGTTGTAAGCGATTACCAAAAAATTCATACCTTCTATTTTTACATGGATACCCGAAATAAGCTACTCCAAACTTCAATGCCTTCGCACGTAAACGGATACACGTTTTCAACGATGAGCTCGTTGCACCGTGAAAGATAATATGCAAGATAATTTTAGACATTGGGGCAAGCTGTAGCCAGAGCGTTTTAAGCAAAGATTATTTAGAAACAATTGGTACGTATAATAAAAAGTTGAATCCTTTCATGGAACCTTTCGATGATACGTATAATTCTTAAACCCATTTTCGTAGTTCAAATCGATCGCAATTACTCAAGGGATAAGTTTCTAGCCTTTTCGGTCACGAATTAACTACAGTCCGTCTCAGTTTCTGGAATTCATCCAATAACGATAAAAACATACAATTAGAGAATAGAAAATGAAAAATAAATTGGAGGATAGAAAATTATTATAACTAACACGTTGATCGTCACGTCACCCAGAAATAGGCAAAAGGACGAGGAACTAGGAAAATTAATTTAGGCGTTAATAAAAATATTTATTAATTTAACGAGGCTAACAAATGAAATGTTACGACAAATGTTCGATTATCGAATCTTCAATTGCCTCCTGTGAAAATTTTAACCTCGTGGAAACATTCACGAGTGGAAGTCTGGCAGCCAACGTGTTAATGAGACAATTAATAAGACAGAGGCGCTGCGTAGAATGGCTTAAGATGGCTTTTTGAGGCGCGTGCACATGCAGCAATTGCGGCCATGCGTCGGTGCGTGCTTCCGCGGTGGGTTGCAACACACAGAGACGAACCAGCGACACGACCTACTTAATTTCCTGCTTATGGTCGACCCTTTTAGTTCACCCAGATACCACGGCACTCCGAACTGTGTCTGTCCATGCGTTATCGCGTTGCACCGAACACAGTGACCTAATAAAAATCGTTGATACCGATTGTCATTCTTTTCACTCGTATCGCTTTGTTGTTACTGTGAATCACGGCAAACGATGACGCGCGACCGCAATTAAGCGTGAAAAAGAAATTTTTTTCTGTCGATTAAATCATCGATGCCTATGAATGCGAAATTTAGAGTATGGAACGTTAATAAAAAATAAATAAACGGGCGAACGAAACCTAATAGACACGAAAGAAAATCAAAATATACAAAATCATGAAAAAGAGGCAAAATAAATTATAAACGCAATAAGCACTCGCAAAACCATGTTAGAAGAAATAAATTCAAGCCTATTCCTAGTCACGAGATAATATATTATCCCGAGTTCTATGATACAATTCTTTCGTGCTGATAATATCGCTTTCAGAATGACAATAAATCGCCCGAATAACCAAGGCAAATAATTTTTTTTTTCACCCGCACGAATTTGCTCGTTTTAGACAAACAAGCGAATGCAACTATTTAGGTCGCACTGCTGAAATAAGTTTCTGTCGCGTGTATGCCGCATACGAAACCGTCGTCCGCATCTAAGAACAGGGCTCGAATACCAGCGAACGGTATTTGAATGTCTCCAGTCTCTAACGTTCCACGTGTCGCTTGCACACTCCGTTTAATCTCATGCTAGGTTACACGCACGCATACGACCGCACACCGACGTGTATTCTCGCGCCACGATAACGCTTTGTAAGTTACGACTCGTACGAAATCGGTCTTTCCCTCGCGGTTGGCT
The DNA here is from genome assembly GCF_026283585.1 of Hylaeus volcanicus. Classification (NCBI taxonomy): domain Eukaryota; kingdom Metazoa; phylum Arthropoda; class Insecta; order Hymenoptera; family Colletidae; genus Hylaeus; species Hylaeus volcanicus. Next base: position 5,424,673 of record NC_071976.1, on the reverse strand, counting down.
ACAAATGTTTTCATATCGCGGATACTGGATGGACAAAATGAATTTAAAATTATTGTGAATTTTATATGATGTAGGATGTAAAAGTTTGTCTAGGTAATCAACGAAGCATCTATAAATGAAACTTTAATGATATGGGTTTTTAGGATTTTTAAGAATGGAACGTCGATGCTAAAAATGCGAAAAAAAATGAAGATAGTAGCAACAGTAATATGTAGTTACTGTGAAAATATAATTTTAATGTTCTGATGGTATATTTGTATACAAACATTTTCCAAAAGGGCGAACCCCTTTTCTTAGGAATTCTTTTATTTTTCACAACGTGAATTTTCGATTACAAAACCTGAACGAATTCTGTAGAATGTAATTTCTTGTACGAAATATCTCAGAATTTTGTTGAAATTTTGTAACGTAATAATGTAGAAGAGATCTGCTAAAATCCTGATTTTTTTATTTTCGTTCTTCGAATTCAATTCGAATTCTGATTTTTATTGAACGAATAACGAATAAACAGTCGTCCATTTTTCATCAATTATTTCACATTTATTCGGATAAGATTTTATCTAATTTCTGGCTTGCAAGCAATCAATAGGATACTCGCATTTCTATTTACTCATTGTAAAATATTTTACTCTCAATTCGCATTCAAATATTTATCCAACGAGTAACGAGTAAACGTGTTAGTTGAAGTTTCATCGTCCATTTTTCATCAATTATTTCACATTTATTCAGATAAGATTTTATCTAATTTCTGGCTTGCAAGCAATCAATAGGATACTCGCATTTCTATTTACTCATTGTAAAATACTTTACTCTCAATTCGCATTCAAATATTTATCCAACGAGTAACGAGTAAACGTGTTAGTTGAAGTTTCATCCGTTATTCAAAATTTTTCTCTTAGATAAATACTAATTTTGCCCACCGCTAGTACACGTAGGCGCGTCTTTGCGTGCCAGCGCGTGTACCACGTGTCGCGACTCATCGACCAGTGTGCATCGCCCATACGAGCGAAGAAGACCGCGAAGAAGACTGTTAGATCTAACTGTAACCCGGGCCTACTTTCGGCTTCCTTTGGGCTTTCGAACGATTACATGTATCCATAGAGCATACTGGCACACGCGCAACCGAAAACGCACGTTCCTCAACCACGAGTCTTTGTAGCCGGGCGCTATTCGAGTCCCTTTCCTATGCCATCCTTGAACCCTTCCCACCTACCGACCTTCCTTTTAGGTCCTCACCCTTTCCCTTTTCGAAAAGAAAGACCACTCAAGGCGACAAAGCGTCGAGTTACTCGTGTCTCATGAAAACGTGTTGCACGCGTTTATCAAACGACTTTAATCGCGTAGCACTTTTCATTTTGCAAGTTGTAGAGTTTCTATTTGTTCGCGGATTAAGCAGGCCTTGTTTCGAAATTTTACACGCGAAGGCAAGTAAGGCTTTAGGGTTTTGTTTTTTAATAACAAAGTATTCTTGTCACCGTAGCCATGGTGGACATCCTAATATAAAATATTCATTTATATTATTAAATGTAATAGTGATATTATATTTTAGTATAATAACATTTACATTATCTGTATTTATATATATATTTATATTAATAGATTCGCAACTTCGATCAGATATTTATTTCTATCAAGGAAGTGTCCACATACTTTTGAGCGGGGTGTACATGTTGTGGAATATATCCTGTTTCAATAATTTGTATAATATATTGCGTGCAGGGATTATTTTTGTGCTTCTACATTTAATTATTTATTTTAAATCCTCATCCTGATCTCTATTACAACATATAGTACGTAATAATACATATAATACAATCTAACAAATGTAATACTATGTATCACATAGCAGAAACGTAAAGAGTATCGTTTCGGAAGTGTCCATTCCTCGAGTGTCGACAGGGGTTATCGCGAATCGCGTGGTGGACTTTAGCTGTTCAACATCGCGAGATGAAGGCCGCGGTAAGGTGCATGCGAAACGTATCGCACAGAAAATGATCAACGAGACGCTGAATATTTACCTGAGGATCCTCTTCATGCATGCAAACACGAGGAGACGACAGGGATGGGAAAATGTGAGTTTCGAGACAGGTTCCTCATTTCTTTGAATCAAATTCAAGGATTAGAATTTGTTAAATTTTTCAAATTTTTAGAATTTTTTAATTTTTCTAATTTTAAAATTAAAAGTGTGTTATTTTGAGAAGAATTTCGAAATACATGAATTTAATATACAAACTTGTTAATTCTCGTGTTATATATAAATAAATTTGATTTTTGTTTACAATTCAATGATTATTATCTGTTCGTTGACTTAGTTCCGTACTCACGAAAATGATCCCAAATTTTAAGTTTCTAAGGAAACGTTAATAGTCGCTGGATTAGGACTCGTATTTGTCTTCCTTATTAGATCCTCAAGCTCTGGTAACCAAAAGCCATTTTTGAGAATTATGCTAATTTCGTATATTAGGAAGCAAGTGATGTGTAAAAAAAGAACGTACTAACTTTTTAAGTAAACTTTTGTGTATCAACACACTATGAAACACTATAGAGTCGATTAATACTATAACAAAAATCCAACACATACATTAGCCATTTCAATGACTGCGCGGATACTTTAAATCCTGAATAAAAATGACACTTATTTCTGCAATTAGTAATTTTCTTCTGCGTCCATAATTTCTTATATTGAGTTCTCGATTTAATCGTACGCCTCTATCGCAGCTAGAACTTCTAATATCAAACCTGTGATTACATTTTATGGCTAAAATTGATGCTTATCCCTATCTAATTCTGGTAGCAAGTAACAGCCATTTTTAACTGATTCTATTCGGTGATTTACAACCAGTGTTTTACGACCATTCTATGAAACTTTGGTAGCTATTTTTAAGTACAACAAAACCTTGATTATTCCAATTAGCGACGGGACAAGATGTTCTGATGAACGATTTCCACGAATAAGTGAAAGATTATTTTTGTTAATTAAAGAAAAGGTATTCGTTACGTAGTTGGTATCCGACAGGAACGAAATAAAAAGAAAAGAAAAGAAAGCAGAAGAAGATGGATGAATACATCTATCTGATGACGTTGTTGATAGAATAAGGAACCATGGTTCTAACCAATATTATTTTATTTATCGCAGATAAAAAGATGAGGCTACTATGGGAATTCTGGTCTCGTTAATTTTGAAAGGATATAACGACTGTTCCGTCGACTCCTAATAAGCAATAAGTGACTAATTACATCAACATTAGATCCAGAGGAACATCGATGAACACACATCTACACGATCCATCTGTACAACCTGGAAAACAGTTATAGGGAATAAGACTGCTCTAATAGGCCAACTAACTAATTAAGCGAACAGCACTACAGTAATCGTCAGCAACAGTGACTAGTCGGTCGATCTTTCACAACTTTCCTTACGTGTTGCACTTAACGGAACGCCGTTAGCGGTCCCCGCGTCTGACTGACACAAATATCTACGACAGCCTTCATACTTTCGATAATGGGATTCAGTAACGGTACGACAGCGTTGGTGCAGTAGAAAGCATCTACGAGACGAAATCTCTAGACGATCATCCTCTGCGTCAGCGTTTCACAAACTGTGTTCTTGCGCTGTGAGTGTCGTATGGGATGTAAATAGGGATTTCGTGGAAAATTGTAATTAATAATTGAACGAAGAAAATAAAGTATCTCTTGTGTATTAGTGTAATCTTTGTATCATCAGAAATCTTTTAATACTATTTTTGTTTATTTATTCATGTATAGAAAATTGTAATTAATATTTGAATGAAGAAAAAACAGAATCGTTTGTGTATTAGTACGGTGTATAATTTTTCTATCAACAGGAATTTTTAGAAACACTTTATTTCGGATGACTTTGTATAAATTTTTATATATTGAAATTATATCTCTGAAAAATAGCAATATCTAATTAATCTAAAGTATTATATTATACAACACACTGATATTTATTTCCTTGCTTTAAATAACATGCTCCAATTTACATTTCCTTTTTAAATTATATATTGCATTTGTCTCATCAAGGTCCTGGTATTAATTAATCTATGAGCGTGTAAATAAGAAATAATTTTTTTCTTAATACTGCAAACTACGATTAATTTGATAAAAGAATAACGTTGGATCGACAGAGGCACGGAAACAGAAGTTCCGAAAATCGCGTACCACGAGAATTGCACATTCTTGTTTACTTAGCACGCCTGATAAAGAAACGTATATCTGTCCCCACGTGCTCGTGTATAATACCCCGTTATCACCGAAAACATGAACAAGATCGAGAATTACGCGCTGATTTCGAGATGCGTTCGATTTCAGTGGAAACGATAAACGTCGAACGTCGATCATCACTTGTGCCAGTGACAGTGTTCGAGAGATAAAAATTTAACAACCACTGCGAGCCAATCGTGAATCCTGTTAACAGAAATATCTGTTTACATTGCGCTGAGAAAGCTGAAAATCTCGTGGAGAGAATCGTAAGAGCCGAAACTAAATACCATTTAATTTAACGTGGTAATTGTGCTCAAGTCTTTCAACTATTCTGTTTTACTACTCGTATACTTGATGAATATTATTTTATATTATTCTATGTAGTTCAAGAAATGTACACATTCTCCTAGCAAAAGGTGTTCAAAAAGTGCAAATAACTTAACACATAAAATGCATGCACACTAGGGACTATAACAAAGAAATTACTTGTGCGTACTGTTAACGCTCGCTAAACAAACAAATTGTAAAATTAATTCGGTATAGAGGCTTTCCTTATCAGGAATTATATCAGTAGTGAAAAGGTGAGCTTGTATTTGTACTTGAATTGGACCTCGACTTTGTTTCCAATTCAGTAGAGTTACAACAGTGGCGGCAGTGGAATATGTACTTACTAGTCAGACAACTGCAGTCTTCGTCTAAATCGCGGAACAAATACTTGAAATATTAATTGCGTCCCATTTCAATAGAATTTTAGTAGCGTTTTAGGAGTATTATCTAAGCAACTATCTAATCTTAATTATAGTTTCTGAACAATTGGTGCTGTTTCTAGAGACGCAGATTTATCGTGTGTATTTTACAAATGTGCCTAACTATTGAACCATTTATAGTTAATTCTCAAATTTGTATATTCTAATATTGTATCTGTGTGAGTGTCTTTAAAAAATGCAAGTATTATACAGGGTGTTCCGTTTAAATAGAAATTACATATTTCACGAGGAGATGAAGCTATCACAAAAATGTTTTATCCAAACGGTAACATAATTTGTACCTTCGAACCAAATAACTTTTGTATCGACAAATTCATGTACATAATAATTTACAGTTCTTACACTTTCATTTATTAAATACCCTAATCACAAAGTTGAATTTCCTTACAAAATACAATTTAAGCGCAGTTATCCTATTAAGGTAGCCTGTATAATAATACTCGATCAAAGTCGCTCACAAAGTTTAATTAGATTTTCTCCAAATATTTTCTTATTGTTCAGTTGGAGTATTAATAAATTATACGCGTGAATAACCAAAAAGTAATTTCTTTTTTCGAAAGATGATATAAAAATCGATGCTGTTAAAGGTCAAGCACACTTATTCGAAAGTATGGATACCGAAACGACGCACCGTGAATGCATAATAGGTCGATTTAGACGTAGAAACGTAATTCCTTCCAGCTTATTACCGCTTCGTTTCAATTATTCGCGGTTCAATGTCACGAACTCTTCGCATTATTCAACGCAACCATTGAAACCGGACAGGCGAAAGTGTTCCCGTGCATTATCGATGCAAGGGCTTCGATAAAGAGCCTCGAACTCGAGCGAAATTAAATTCCAGCCGAGGTGGAAAACGCCCGATGACACGATCACGAGCTTCGTGGCTCGTTGCCCTGAATGCTTGCCACGGTCGATGCATTATGAATGAAGATGCACATGCACGTGTTATTTTCAGACCGGAAGACACGCGGCTACGTCCTGCATACCAGTCACGATACTTAAATATAAAATTAACACGATAACGATACACGTCGTTCCTCAATTAAGTAACGAAACCGAATTCGTTTCATTTATTATTCCACGTGTTTATAGATCAATAATTATGTTACGAATTACTTCATAGTTAACAAGTGGGATTTTAATTCAGTTGTCTTTTATGGAGAGACTGTGGTGTTTTTTATTTTTATTTTACAAAATTTTTACTTGCGTAAATATCGTCTTTATGGGGCGTTAAGCACGTTTTTAATACCGAATTAATTAATCTTGACGGTGACGTCGGCGAATTATCCATATCGATATCTCCAAAATAATCACTTACAGCACTACATTCAACTTCATATTTGTGCTCTTGATAATACAGAAAAATATTGACGCTGCATGTATCACTGTTTGCTTCACGAAACTGCCGCTGAACATCCACGAGCCATAAAAATGATTTATTGCTTTCATTATACGACGGTAGGTTCAAATTTAAGAAATTCATGGTTCCACAAAGAATTGTATTAGAAACAAATTCCAAATTACTAAACCCCAACAGGACTTTAAATCGAACTAAAATATTGCACACTATTCACGAAAAGTACGAGCCTAACAAAGTATTAACAAATCGTTACCAAACATCCGACTACACATTCCTTCTATCGTCTTTATCATCCTATCGCGAATAAAAACACAATTTTCGTTGCAAGGAAATCGTCGAACTTATATTCTCGTGCGAGAACACACTCGACCGGATCGAATAGCAGTCGATTAGCGATCGAACAACGATCGATCAGCGATCGACAAACTCGCGAATACCAATAGAGACGCGTCGATGCGGATGCACCGAGCGCGTTGCACCGCGGCTCGTCGCGGACTGCGGTTTCGCGCTGCGAATCCGCGAGGATGTTGCACTCGTCGGGGGAAATCGCGCACACCGACTGCTCGACTGCACGTGTGCGCTCACGTGCACGTACGTCGTGTGCGCTCACGGTGCGCGTACGTATCCGTACACACGTATCCCGATGTGCAAAGCCAGCCGAGATTCGCATGCAAGCCGACTGACTCTGCGCGAGTGGAGACCAGGCCGGCGCGATTGGGCGAACACAGGGGTAGTGGGCGGGCCGACGCACGACCGCTGCACTTGGCCTGCAGTCGCACACGTGCACGGCATGCAACTGCATCGGAAGCTCGGCCAGGTGAGCGCATTCGCGATGGCGCCGCTTCGCTTCTGCCATGGAGGCGGGAGCTGCGCGATTTCGATGCTTTCGACGCGAGACTTTATACGGTTGATCGGTTTGGTGAGTTGAAATTCGAGCGGAATGAAAGGTAGAATGTGTAATAGGTAGATCGCGAATAAAAAAATTCATATTATCACGGATATAGACGAGAATTGGAACTGAAATGAAAGTATGTTTTGTTTCTTGAACGATGCAACGTGTATGTTATTGTTGGTGTTTTATATATTTTGATGTTTGTGCATATTCTCCTAGGTTTGCTCATGATTCTATACATATTTGCCATGGGTGCATGGATATGTACAGTCTAGTGCAATCAAATTTTGTTAATCTGGAATCTAATAACGATGCTTTTTGAATGACATTTGACAATCATTGCGAGTTGTATTTTTCACAAGGGCCATTTGTTCACGTGGCGTTGTTTCTTGTATTGCATTGTTGAGCGAAATTTAATACAATTCACAATTGTGATCGACAATTGATTCTAGTAATAATTATGATAACGTGAGACTTACCCTCGCAGAACAGGGTGACATCGGTCAGACTCTCGCTTTTGAACAAATTCGAGAACGCTGTCGCCAAGTTGCTACCGAAACTATTCCACTTGAGACAGAACTGGTGCTGGTGAGAGTCCATGATGCCACCCCTAGGCCCAACCCCGTGACTTTCGCCACCCCTGTCTCTGCCACCTTCGTGTAGGTATTTTCTTTCCTGATCGCGCTCGTGCCCAACAGTTCGTCCAGCTGCACAGAAAAAAACATTCGGTACAGTCTTCGTTCATCGATGGAACGTTACGCGAACGTTGGCGATATGAAAATGAGAGGAAATTCGCTCATTCACCAGTAACTTCTATGCACCAATATTTTGATATTTATTATACCACCCAAAAGTCCTGAGAAATGAGGTTTTTATACAATACTGAGCCACCAACGTGAGAAGGATGCAACACAGAAATGACAATGCAACAAATTCCCTGGACTTGAGAACACATTTGAACCAACCCTGGGAAATTTCAACGATGGACCAAAAAATCCAGAATTTAATATTGTTTATGAGGGACGTAAAACTTTTCAATAGTATTTAAACCATATTGTTCTCAGCCAACTCTTTGCAATCAGAATCAACTCTTTGCTCTCAGGAATCTTTGCAATAGTGCAGGGCCCTTTTCTTAAACCTTTCTCTATATTTTCTTCTTATTCTAAAAGTATTCACCTATAAGCTCTCATAAAAATATTTGGATTATCTCATTTCGATCGAAAGTTCTACAACTTTAATAAGAAAAATAACATTTCTATTAATAGTGCACCATCAAAGCAATATTACTCTTATAACCAGTAATCGATTTTACGGAATACACGCGCGAATTACCAATTACCGAGTCGCTCGCTTAATCTTTTGCAGCATTGTGCCCGTGTCATGAAAACTTGAACCGGATTTCCGCGGTGTGCGATAATAAACCTCGAGCAAAACCAATGTTACATATATAACATGGATTATTGTTAGTCCAATCTCTCATATTTTGCTCCAACCTAACTTTTCTCAATTTAACTATACGAAATAATTTTCATATATAATTTCCACTATACTATTACAAGAGCTGGTTAACTATGAGTGGGAATTCTTTTAAGAAACGATTTTGTACATCAAAATAATATAAAAATTAAAAATAACGAAATTGCAGTTGAGGCTTTGCGTTAGAATTATTAATTGTTAAAAATACAAAAACAATAAAACTATAAACTAGACAAATCGTATTTGATTATTTCGTGTCCAATTAACAAATTTTTATAAATAACATAAAATTTAATCAAAGGGGAGAATATAAAACTCAAATATAAAGTTTTATCGAAGTTCATCCCTTTATTTAGACATAACAAATCAAGATACAAATATACCACCATCGTGCAGATTCAAAAAGTACACGTTTATCAATAGCCAGTAGTGTTTTTCCATAATAATCAGTTTCCTATTTGCGAGATTACAGCGCTTTTCTCATAAGTCAAAAACTAAAATGTTTTTATTTCACACATTTCTAACATCCATGGTCACAAGACTCCATCAATTCTTCATGGGACACCATTTAACTCCCTTTTTAATTATAAACATGTGTAAGGTCTATTCATGTACATATTTAAACATCAAATCATTTATTCAATTTAAACAAATTTCTTCGATGAAAATAGAAAGTACAAATATTTATAAGACCGACTGTATATGTAAATATCCCTCAAGAGGTTAAAATAAAAATAAAACTCAAGTTGCACTGACTCATAATCCCGCATTCAGCTTACAAATTAATATGAATCATCATTCAACACGTTTTCCTCGCTATAAAACAATCCTCTTACTCGTAACAAGTAAAAATAATAAAAAACTATCCCACCATACATATAAGCTAAACAAAATGTGTTCCACTTAACCCTGAAAACTAAAGAATCAACCCGTAAACTTCGATTCAAACACAAAGTATATTTCAAGTATATTATTTTTGAAATGTTTTTATTACGCATACAAACGAGGTGTACGATTGCACATATATTACTATTTAAATATTTGCAATGTTTGCTCTTTTCACAAAAAGAGGATGGTGCAAACAAAGCGTATCGATGTACATCCTAACATCGAAACAGAAAACAAAAAAGCCTCAAACGTAATCTCGTCGTTGCCGATTCTCCGGCGTTACTTTCGGCCTTGAAGAGGCCAAAGTAATCATCCTTGAATCGCTGCCCAAAAGGACGCCCACCTGTAGGTAAACACCCCGTGCACCGGAAGAGGCCTCGAAGAACCTCGGATCGAAAACGTCCCAAACAAAAGCCTACTCGACCACAATGATTACGAATTTCAAACATACCAACGCTCAGGACCGTATTACCATCCGCAACGCAGTGGGCTCAACGGAGGCAGCACCGAAGCACCGGTGACCACGCTTCATTCATATAAACCTCCCGACGTATCGCGAACGCACTTGGAAAACCGTGTCCCGCGGTTTTCCTCTTAAATAAAACCACTTGACGACCGGAGTTCCGGATCGGAGCTCGGACTCGCTCGAGGCAGTGCTCGCCAGAGTTGGGCAGAATTTGATTTCGAGCACTAGACGTCGAAACGCGATGTTTGAAAGCTCTCCGTGCAGCGATTCGTCCACGATATTATATTCGATCAACTCGAGTAACCTTCCACTCGACGTGTACGTTCGACGCGTATCATAATCTTCGTAATTCTCCTCGAACGCGAACAAACAGGCTGAAGAAAGATGTTTTTATTCTATTTTTTTTTTTTCTATTCAAAAGCTTGTTATATATTCAGATGAGAATTTCGCCCATCTCTGGTCCCCGCGTACACGTGTCCACGCGGCACATGATAATCCCCGGCAAGCACTGATCGGAGAAACGAGGAAGCAGACGACGTTCCCGCGGTAACTTTCGGGTAAGTGTATCCGAACACTGCTCGCGTACACACTGATGGGACCACGGGCCTTTCGCGTTTCACCCGCTCGAAATCGAGTCACCGACTTGCATCGCGCATCGCCGCGCGACCGAGGAACGAATCACGCGTAACTGTCCGCCGTTGCGTGTTGTCTCCGTCTCTCGTACGATTGGCCCGCTCGTCCTCTCTCTGTTCGACTAGCCGCGAACTCCCGCGGGGAAACGGATACACACGTTGGGTCTGCACGCGCGGGAGGCGATCCGTGAGCCGATCGTCGAGATCGCGTGTGCGTAAGAGGGAAGGAGGGATCGAAGAGGTTCGGTGGTGCCGTGTCGCGGAGGAAGGAACGTGAATATGGGTCATCGGTGCCGATGCAAATGCGGTTACGACGAAATAGTGTGAGTTCTCTCGGCGGTTTCGTTTCGGAGCCGGTGCGACGGTGTATAGCGCGGCTCTAAAAAGAGGGAAGGTCGCGTAGGTGGGAGAAGGGGGGAGGTGGTGGTGGAATCGAGTTGAGAGAGAGGGGGAGAGTAAGATTCGACTTTTTCGGGAGAGGATGAGGGGAGGGGACCGGATTGCTTAAGGCTAGGAGTTTAGTTCGGTGCTCTCTGTACCCCCTCCCGTTTTTCTCGCTGCTCCAGGAGCATTTCTCTGTCTTCGTAACGTTATCTTCGTCTCTCTTTTTTACCCTTTCCCCTGTCTCTGTCGGTTTTTCATCCCCTCCCCCTTTCCCATCCCTAACGCTTCTAAGGTATCGCACGCATCCCCGCCACTTTCTAATCCTAACACGTGCCAGGGCCGAAACGCGGATACGTGGCGCCACTCGGCAGAGAACCAGACGTGGAAGGGAGCTTTCGTTGCACGGTTGCCTTCGTTACCGCGGGCGCGGGCAGCGATTACGTCAATGCTGGTCGAAAGTTTAATCGGGCGCGGACCGGCGTAGATGCATCGTGGAACGCTTTCGATCGGCTCGGCGCCGATCGAGGAAAAAAAATTAACCGAAACTGTTACGTCTCGTCGAGCACTCTTTTTATATGGTGATCTTTACACAGCGTCCTTCCGCGCGTTTTACGTACTTTCGTGCACGTTTTTAGCGTGCTTTGTTTATTTTAACACGATTGCAGGAACGTCTATCAATTAGTTGACGAGGAATATCACGAAGTTCTTTAGCATTTCGTCTTCGGATGACGAAGCTGTACGTCACGGAAATTTAATAGAAGAGACGTGAGATATAGGTATACGAAATGATTAGGATGATTAGAACGACGCAGGCATGTGTCATTGAGGTTTGATAGAAGAGATGCGAGATGTATGCATATAAAATAATAAAATAAATTTATGATAGACTGTATCAGTATTATTATTATTTAATAGATTACGAATCATTCGTATTTGATTAGCAGGTAACTAAGATACACTTTGTTTGCACCATACTCTTTTTTGTGAAAAGAGACACGTGTTAGTTGGTTCAAATATTTAAATAGTAATATATGTGCAATTGTACACCTCCTTTGTATGCATAATAAAAACATTTCAAAAATAATATACTTGAAATACATACATGTACGATAAAATCTGTAGTTCATATACACAATGTAAAAAACATATTAATATTGAAATTGAGTAATTATCCTTATAAATCAAATTAATTCTTTAACAATATTTCTGGAAATATTTACCTACTATCGCGTATTCACTATCGAATAGAAAGCGAATTATCTCAGATCAAAAAGACTAACGTGAACCTGAAACATTGTTCGTTACTCGATGTTCAAACCTCCTCGAAAATCGATACCTAATACTTCTAATAAAAATCCTCGCAGTCTTTTAACGAATTTCATGAATCTTTACGATATCGTGGGATCGTATCGGTGCTCCGCATCAATCCAAGAAATCTCCGAATGATCTATTACACGGAGGAGCTACGAAACGACCGCGTTACTCAGCACATCTTAGTGTTTACGAAAACGAAACGTAACGAATTCAAATTTCAACGTACACCCTGCCAACTCGCACGTTACGGAAGCTACGCGGGCTCCGTTTCGTGTTTCTTCGCGCTAAATTCTCCGTAGTCAGATTTAGCAACGCGTGGAAACCCGTGCATTGATTTATTGCGTCTCACAGGTTGCCACGATCGCGTGGAGTCGAATTCGCCTAAGCATCGCGTATTTGCCTTAGGTTTTGCCAAAACTTGGAAAGCAAACGTTGACGACTGTGCGACACGTTCACCGAATAAACGGTATTCCGAAAAACACGTGCGTCACAGCTTAACGAGAATTCGAAACGTTCGAGTAGCTAGGATTTTTCAAATCCGGATCGAGAAAAATTCAATTTGAAAAACCTGTAAGGCAAAGAGTAGATGTCTCATGGATCGAATTAATGAATTATTATAGCCATAATTTTGGAGACATAATCCTGTTTCTAATATTAAGTACTTCAACACCTCCTTCTATACTTGAATATATTCCGAAGAGTACTAGTAACTAATATGGAAACTCTTACTATGAAGGAAGTTTCATTTTTCTATCAAGAAAGCACAAAAGAAGTAATAAGAATAATAACTTAAATACTTGGAAAAGTGGACCAAAAGGTGCAATAATCTTTGCGAATCTAAATCTTATTATCAGAAAATTGTCCGATTGTTCAAAAACAATTCTTAAGTATACTCCTTTTCTCGGACCGTCCTAAATAGGCTTATGTAACACGCTGATCTCTTCCTCAAAGAGGTACTAAACGATCCCACAGGTCGTACCCGCAACGAAATTGCAATTATTCGTTGTCATTGTTGTAAGTGACGTTCAGTGTGTCCTCTGCTCGTTGCTCGAAGCACAACGACTACATGGGCGCGCGTAAAGCCGAGGTCACGAAACGAATTTACGAACGGCTGAGTGAATCGGGACGAAATGAACGGCTCGCGTCATTCTCTGTTCCGACAATAAGCCTCCCAATGTTTGGCGCGAGCTGTACACTCCTCGATAGTGCAAACTATCGCCGTTTTCGTTTCCATTGCACCTGTTGTACTTTTCATCACTATTTATTTCTTTGAGTACATTTTAAGTATATAAAAATTGGTAGTTTGAGGGTTAAGAGAGTTATGTTATAGGAGAAATGTTTAAAAAATGCTGCATATTCAAGCAAATCATGTTTAAACAATAGTTTCATTCATAAACACTTCAACGAAGGTTCCTCGGTTAAGAGGAGTAGAAGTTAAAATACTGTGATATCAAGCACATCATTTTTAAACGATAGTTTGATTCGTAAACACTTGAACGAAAGTTCCTTAGTTGAGAGCAAATACTAGAAGATACTATAAATGTCTTGCAAAATAAATCTTTGAAAACAGACACGAGCAGATGACAAATAAAACCGACATGAATATAGCAATTTATACGTAAAGTCCACCTGATTGCAAAATTAATTTTTATTTATACCATATGAAATATTCCCCCCCATAATTCAAACTCAAACTTTAACTCCACCAATTACTACTAAAAAATTGTTCGTCCTTTATTCTGCGACATTTCTGCCCAAATAACCAATGTCTGACTAAAGCGGTACACTGAAGTAGAATGTCCTAGTGTTGGTCAGACAAAAATAGACTCGTACGCAACACACGGTTAAGAAATCTACCGTTACCCAATCCTAGCTACAAAGTGCATCTATTATTCAAATATATGCACCGTAACGAATCGTAACTCTTGCCTAACCCAGCAACAAAGTATCCCAAATCCAACGTCACGCGTCAAAATCACCATTGTCAATGATTCGTGAACCCCACGTTCCGGAATGTCACCATCGCGGAACACCGAATGCGTACGTCCCTGGTCCGCCAAAATTTAGTGTGCACTCCCTGCTCCGTCATTGCGTGCGTGCGTGCGTGCAAGAGGCCTCGCGAGGCGCAGAAGAGAAGAGGGGAACAAGCGTAGGAGTCGTAGGGGTCGAGGGAGACGCGGAAAGAACGACGGAGATAGACGTAACGCTAAAGAGTAATCAAAGGAAGGGGTACCAGAATGAGTGGGGAAGGAGAGAGAGAGAGAGAGAGAGTAGATAGATGGAAATTCGGGAGCTCGAGGCATCGCTGCGTGGCGCTTAGCGATGGAGATACCAAGTACCCTCTAACCAAGCTTTCAAACAATTTGTTTATGGAGAAGATCTCGTTCAGATATGTTTCAAAGTACATTCCGTAATTTTTAAAATTTATTAAACAAAAATCTTTGAGAATATCAGCTCTGTTGCTTCCCAAAATTGTCCGATATGACTAGACACATCAGCTACCTAGTATTTCAGGTCAATTTTCTGGTCAGGTAAAACATATACAGTCCATTAATCAAGAGATGACGAGGCGCCTACGAACTGAGCGCCACAGGGGCAAGGGGAGTACGCCTTTTTCCCCCTAGGAACCCCCCTTTCTTACGAGCAGCCACACTACATAGCCCATACTATATTGTCCACTGAATACAAAGTGGACTCCTGGTTATAGTGCGCTACTTTTAAGCTCGATCGCCATTCAAATTTATTTCAAAATATTTAATGTTTTACTGAATCGTTACCGTCTTCCGGAGAAACTCTAGGTAAAATCTTCTGTAAAAATAGGGAGGGGAACAGCTTCTTAAGAGTTCATCTTGTACACCTTTAGGGGAACAACGTCTCGAGCCCATCGCTGGCTGGGTGGCACCGCACGTAAAGGAAAGCGAAAGGGAGGGCGGGAGAGAGAGAGAGAGAGAGAGAGAGAGAGAGAGAGAGAGAGAGAGAG
>NC_071976.1:5390542-5409280 GCF_026283585.1 Hylaeus volcanicus | reverse complement strand
AGAGAGAGAGAGAGAGAGAGAGAGAGAGAGAGAGAGAGAGAGAGAGAAGGGGAAGCAATTGCGGCAGCGACATTAAGGGAGGGAGATATTACGCGTGGGGGGAGGCAGCAGGCTGGAAAGCGTGGGAGGGGGGAGGGGGGGACGGCGAGGCTCGCGGGAGGATCGAGAAGGCTCAAGGTCGCTGGGGGGCCGCACGCGCGCCCCTGGCCACGCACACAGAGACGCGCGTACGCGCGCACACGCTTGCGCGGCTCTCTGCAACACATTCGGGCGTGTGCACACGGGGGTAGCGGGGGTGTGTGCGCGCTGCAGCGCACACGTATTACGCGCACGCGCAACGTCGCGGCGCGCGTTCCGTAGCTTTGATCTGTGTGCGTGACACTGGGCGCTGATTCCGCGTCCGCGATAGGGAATACCCGCTCGTATATGTATATATATATGTGTGTGTGTGTGTATGTGTGCGTTTATGTGTGGGTACGCGGTCGAGCACCGTAATTCGGCGGTTCCTCCTATGGCGACGCGTATTATGTCACCGGGTCCGCGCTGCGGAGAGAAAACACGCTGTGTTGTATGGATTTTTTGGGATTCGCGGCCGAAACGGTTACGACGCACGGAATGCCCGACCGGGAGGGGGGGGGGGGGGGGAGAGATTCATCGAAAGCCTAAATTGAATCGTCGATCCAGGGTAATTGCCGTTTCCCGATGAATCGTGCGGCGCGCGAATGATACCGAAGTGGAGAATTTTTTTAATCGGGGTGCGATTTTATTAGAAAGTAATTGTGTGCTTTTATATTGAATCATGTATATCTTTAATTTAAACAGATATACTTACTCGCCATTTTGGTATATTAAAGTAGCAACCTTCGTAGTAATTAAACGCACGTTGGGTTTGTTTCGACATTTGATTTTGTATGGTTTTGTTGGAAGATTAAAAATTGTATGGTTTTTCTTTATAAAGAAATGGTTGAGTTCACTTTGGAAAGGGCCATACTTTATTTCTATATTTAATGAGTCATCAACCTGATCTCTATTGCAGTCTGTTCCCTAGTCTCAACCTGATGGTTATTGCAATGTATCTGTACGAACTAATCCTTATAGTCTGTTAAAAAAGGACAACAACAAGCAAAATTTATTAGCTAGTGAACTTCGAATATATACATATAGTCTAATGACCATCAAGTTGAGACTTGGGTTACCTACCTAAAAATACTACCTACCTACCTATAAATAAATAATTATGAATAATTAAGACAAGGATCACATAACATTTTGTCTTACAAATATGTATATCAACCATTCAATGCCAACAATTGAAGTAGTTCTAATATTTCTACGACCCCACTGTACGTTCTTCTCTAAAATCGACGTCTACTATAGGTATTTGTGTTTTCACCTATCCCCATTTACGTAACATTCAAACGACTCCGCTTAGCGCTCTAAATTTTAAGAACGTATCCCGAGCGCTGTGCTCTAACCGTCTTGAAATTCGTGGAATAGGTTAACGCGCGACAAGTAGAATACCGAAGCAAAGTTCTGTCACGTACAAACAAAAATTACGTTTCATCTAACAACGTTAGGAATATTCCACGAAAGCGACATAGATCTCGGTACAGTTACTTGCTAGCTTTGTAATTCGCAGAAAAGCAGTTTCATGGTAGGAAGAGAGGCGCGAAACTGACGATAGAGGACGCGAAGAGATGCGACCAAAGGGGACAATTGCTCCACTTAACGCTGACACAGACAAACTGCATCTTTATACTGTTAACAATAACGCGTGCAAGCCCAAGATTGCTAAAATTACGTGCGCGATGCAGTGCACGCACGCGCGACGTCGCGACGCGTGTCGCAACCTATAGAGAATGCGTGAGAGTACGATCGACTGTAATCGCAATAATTTAGGATTCCTCGTCAGTCGAATGGTCAGTCAAATTCGAATCGTGGACTGAGCTACCGTTACTGCGGCAAACTAGGTTCTCAGAAAAGTAAAATTGATAGCCTAATTCGGGTTTAGTCCTCGCTCTTGTAATAAAAAAAAATCAAACGAAAAAAATCAAGGGAATTAGGACTTCTCGTTAATGTCTAAAGAGTAAGAGTAAGAGAAGAGATATTCACCCTAAACGATAGTGTCGGTGATTTAAAAATTTTCTGTCCTCAATTGTGGACGCCAAGTCTGAAAGGGTTAACGATTAAAATCTCTTCTCAAAAATATATCTTGGCTCGATAGAATGATACCCAGAAATAATTAAAAGAGAATCTACGACATGTCAAAAAATAATACCACCCCATGATGTAACCATAGCCACTGATATAATTAAAAAATCCCAAGAAAAATCATCGCCACGAATTTTATTCAAACTTTGACGAACAAGTGATTTTCTAGCCGTACGAAATAATATTCGAGCGCAGTTTTCCGGGCGAGAATTGAATTTGCGAGCGAAAAAGGGGTTAATTGCAATAGACTGGCGACGCTCGTGTCTGGGAGTATTTCATGAGAAGAGTCGTCGTTGTTTTTCTCCTGCAGAGAAGGCGTGCATTAGTGCATTACGCTGTGTAACCGGCAACTGAGTTATTCCGATTCAATTATGGTCCCCACTCGGTACGCTCGATAGGTATGAGAGAGCGTACCACTGCTTTGATAACCCATTCAATTAACTACTACCACGTATCAGTCAAAGGCGCGAGCTGGTAAAAGATAGGGACGCGCAGTTGCTTTTAAAACGAATATACCGCTGAGAAGATACACTTCATTCGCTAAGGGTGATTCAGGGGATGGAGTTGAGTACGTTGCACCCGACGTCGTTATCCTAACATCCCTCCGTTGCGTTGACGATATGGTTATTTAAAATTCCAGCGTGAAAGTCTTAGTAAGCATACATTAATTCTGGAAAATTGTATCTTTGAGAAATTTCACATTTTCTGTTATTCATGTTCAAGACGATTAAAATAATGCTTGATGATGTTTAAGGGTTTGTGAGATTGTAAAAGTAATTTTATAATAATTATAGTAAGATCACTCGTAATACTGGACACCAATATTTTTTACTAATACGTTACAAGAGCAAAGTAATTATGAATACTTTCATATTAATATCGAGCTCTGGTCGAAGTATATATTTACCTAGTCCCCAAACATTTCTTTCCTTTACTTTCCTTTTCTTTTCTTTTACTGGCCTTAAATTAAATCCCAATACTTCCTTTCACATTTCCTTCCTTTCAGACATTTATCATTAAATGGCTGCCATTGACATCGACAATAAGTTTGTTATGAATTCTTCCCATATTGGGTTCCGTTCAAACGATTAATAGCTTCTAAGTGTTTGCTGGATTAGCCTTATTGATCGGCGGACCGCCAATAATTTTTCTTTACGGTAATATTGGTCTCAATACTAACGAATATTGCTGGTCGTCGATATCATCATAAGCATAATAATTACAAATATCTTCAATCTAGAATAGAAAACACACGTCAGATAATAATACGCAGTTATATAGTGTTTTTCATTGTCGACTCTCTAACTTTAAGGTGCACTCTTTTTTTCTGGATTGAAAATTCTCCACTTCAGTATCATTAAAAAAAAAAAATTGTTTCATCTTAGGTTTTTTTTATTTCTTTGTAAATTTAAAAAATTCCATTATTTATTTTTTATTGTAGTTACTCTATACTCTTTTATTTTAGTTCACTTTTCAAGATCAGTGCCCACGATTCAATTTTATACTGGTGAGAGTGACCATAAATTTTGAATTCTAAAAACAGCTAACAAAAACATTCGCAAGTATCTTTGTCGCATCTCCGGGATTGATCCGGCACGAGAATATTGATCGTTAGGTATAGTACCGAATGCACAATCATTGCCGAAACACGGTTAGGTGTTTACCATTCCTTCAGTTTCCCCTATCGAAATTCGAGGAGGCTTGCAGCGTTGCGTTAGGCGGAAGCGGCGCTGTATGGCACGGAGGGTGATAACGGTGTAGAAAATACATTCTACGAAGGACCTGCCCCTGAAGCATAGTCAATACTGCAGCCAACGATGCCTACCGCAGCACTGTTTCCCCTTTTATCCGACAATCCCCTCGTAGCTTCCGTCCCTGAATGAAAGAGAAAGCGAGAAAGACGGAACGACGAGATTTGCGTGAATCCTGAATCCCGGTAATAATTGCCGAAGGGTAGGGAAAATGCAAAGAAAGGGGTTCCAACGATGAAAATTTTCGCTGGAAAACGCGAACGTGTTCGTTGAGCACAGTGTAAACTTCTGGCGATACCGGAGCACCGATAAAAATCTGCGTTCGCGGAATGATACTCGTAAACCTCGAATATATTAATTAGCAGAGATAGGTTGAATCACATTCGAATGATAACATGGTACAGTATTTTATTGGCGTAGTTTATTTGATTGAAATGGTTGCCAATGAAATTATCTCGACGATTAATTTATGAATTTTTCGTAATAGTTTTTCGTTGTAGATTGTTCAAATGATCAATGTAAGGACTTGATGGATCAAGCTCGTCGATGAGTTCATCAACAACCCAAGATGAAACAATTTTTTTCTTTAATGATACCGAAGTGGAGAATTTTTAAGCGATTTTTAAACGAAGAAGAAGCCTTACGTTTGAAACTCGATAAATAGAGGCAAATTAATAGACACAGGAAATTATAGTGACACCATCAGAGCAGGTGTTACCTGGTCGAGAACAACTGAGACTCTGACAGTCCTTACAAATCGATGCAAGGTTTTAATCTTGATGCACGTAAGGGTACAATTTATTTTTCTGACACTGCGATTAGTTAGCTGGCCCCATATTTGCCTATGAAATATTAATGAAACGCGTAGATAGTGAACCTAATACCATATTCGTGGGGGCGACCAATGAAATACGTGATCTAAGGACTATTGTACAAATTCGTAACACATGCTTTTGTCTGTAGAGGGGTGTAAGTTAAATAATGGAAGTTATTTATGAATCAACCCAATAAATAAGACTTTAAATTTTGTACATCCTTTACAAGATAGACAAATATACTACTCTGTATATAATATACCTATGTTTCATACTTGCATACATATAGAGTAGTATATCTATCCATCTAGTAAATAAATGTAATTGTTTTTTTATATCTGTATATATCAGACACTACTAACGCTCTTAATTCTAAAAAGAAACATTCTATTTCCTGATAAAAGCAGATCCATGAAAACCAAACCTTGCATACGATAACAACCATAAGTTTGTCATTATTTCAACTCTTGGAGTGGAGTTAATTGTATCAAATCTTTCATTGTAAAACTATGTTCTACAAAGTATAGAAATATGAAGGCGAAGGACGAACCACCAATTTGAATTCGAGCTGAAGAATCAGATTATTCTTTCCCTCGAGAGATTGGGAAATCCTCTTAAACTCCACCCTGAAGTCGATTGGAGTATCGGAACATAAGCATTCGAAAGAAACATTCAAGTAATCCACCCGATCTGTTCAATAATTCAGTAAAAACAATCTCTCCAAATTTTACCAAGGGAATTTTCAAATATATGCAGCATGCTTTCTTATATAACGACACAACCAAATATCTTTACCCTCAGACCCTTAAACAGTTAAATGTTTTTAACAAGACTACTCGTCATGCATAACAATTTGCTGTTTAACTCATTTATCACCATCGAGACATCTCGTAGTTAACAACGAATGGGTTAAATGCCAATTTTAGTGAAAACTAAAATATATTCTTTCTAAATTCGTAAATTTCCAGATGTTTCCAATATTTCGAGCACAAATAAAATTATAAAGACGACCAGATAAACAAATATAAATAATTATTACGAAAACACTGTATATATCGTGAACGAAGTAATTATTCTTTCCTTTGTAAATTCACGTTGGTATTTACACAATGATGAAATGATAGTGAAAAGAAAAAAAATGTTACAAATAAAACACTCACTTCGTTACAATTTAATCCCACATTATGATAGCCACGCGTACTTTGTACTCGACGAGTATACTCTTCATCCCTTACCGGTTAATTAGTTCGCGCGTATTTAAATAATCTAGACCTGATTTTTTTTCTCTCTCAAAAAAAAAAAGTAAAATACAATTCAAGCAGTAAAGATCGCCCGCATCTCAAAATCTTCCAAGTTTACGACAGCCCTACGCGATAACATTGCTCGATCAATCGAGACAGAAGGGTTGCACGCGTGCCGTTCGAAATAAACGCGTCGATTCGCCTATTTGCCGCAGCGGCCGTGAATTTTACGACGGCTCGCTTCTTCGCGGAGGCGTGAAACGCGAAAACAGGAGAATCGGTGCCACGAGGACGCAGGAAACTGTGACGGGATCGACAAGGGGGTGGGTTGCATGGCTCGCGCGGGAATCGAAGAAAACAACAAGGAGCAAACAGCCTCTGGCGATAGATGGTCCGTCTCACAATCAGAGTTTCTCAAACTAGGGTCCACGAAGGGCCACGGACTCTTGAAAGGAGAGAAAGTGTGTTACATCGCGTAATAAGGAAACTGCTTTCTGCGATATTCTACTCTTATTAACGTCTTGAGGGAAATTTCGAAGAAAAATAAAACTCGAGCTGCACGGAAGAACAGTGTCAACAACTTACTAATGGGTTTTGATTTGTTTAAAGGAGAATGTTACGAAGTAGCAAAATTTGGGGGAGCTCAAGGCAGGGGTTGCTCACTGAATACTTTCAGGATTATTCGATACCAATGTAAAAGAACAAAGTTAACGGTTTCTGAAATTCTATAGTCGTTTCTTTAAATTATAACCAATTTGTCACGTGTAATCGAGGTGAAAACGATTACAAAAGTGCTCGAATTAATATTCTCCGCCAATAGGACTCGGTTGTTATTGTTATTTACAGTGCTGTCACATTAACAATTCTCGAGAATCACCTCTGGCTCAAGGACCGAAATCATTGGTAAGATGGAAAAATGATTAAAAAAGGCGAAGAAGTAGATTAGGACGAAAAATTGTGAATCGTTGGGCAAATGAATTCATTTAAATTCATTTCTATTTAAATTCGAACAGAAATAAAATTCTAATAATTGTAATTCTAATAATTGTAATTCTAATAATTCTAAGTGAATAATTCTAAATGAAATTCTATTCAAAATCAAATAGAAATTGATAACAGTTGATACTGAAGATATCAAATCCTTGTTGAGGCAATTCATGAAAAGATGAAGTTTGGGAAACCCTGATCTGGCTCCTACTGCCCCTTTTACTATGCTTCCCGCTTTCACGCTCGCGTTTCATGCCCATGGCACATATCGTAACTAGGGCTGATTGTGAGACTAACTTGTCCAGTTTTTTTACTAAATTAAACTTATTTGATAAAATGTTGACATATTATCACGTGACCTGAAAGTTACGTAAGGCTATAGAGGGTTAGAATATAAATCGCTGTAATTTGAACATTCGTTACTGTTTATTAATATTTTGGTTAATAATTGCAAATGAGTAATCGTCAACGAACGATGCTTTTCCATTAAAAAATATCGAGGGAGATTCGCAAATACATTAAACGTTTTTATTTGAAAATGTAATTCAATTTCAAGAAAAACGACTTTTTGAGTCAATCCAATTTAGAATGAAATTATACAGGTTCCATAGGCCCTCTACTTCGACTAACAATCCCATCACCAGTATTTATTTACTCGACATAAATGCAATCAATGAAATATTCTTACGAGTCTCGATACACAGATAACCAAATAAATAACCATCAAAAGTAGACAAAAATCCTGTACCCGATACCTCAAAAAAGCTACCATTTCCTCATCTCTGATCTACCATATCAACGACTTCTTGCCTCCCACACGAGATCCTCAGTGGAAAGGAAGAAGCATTTCACATAATTCCACATTCGTCCCTCGCCACACATCGTCGAAAATCACGACAAAACGCGAAAACCGTCTTTCCAGCGCGCAAAGCTACTAGAACGACTTCTCCTTTACGTTTTTGTTCCGAAACAAATGCTCGGCAATGCGTTTCCCGAAGGAAACTCGTTAGTGGGATGGCTCGTTTGAAACGAACGTACGACGGTGCATTTCTTTTTTCTTTTTTTTTTTTGGAGGTTGGACACGAGGGAGCCCTAGGAGAGAAATTAAGCGGAAGAAATAGAACACGCGGGATTCTCTTTAGGGCCAGCACGGAACGAGCGTAGTTTCCGTCGGTTACCGTTACGCGCGGTGCACACGCGTATGAGCGTGCACGTAGCACGTGCATGCGCTGCATGAGATTAAACAAAGGAAGCGGGAGGTGTACGCGCACCGTAAATGTACATAACGGTGACACGAAGCGCGGGCTGAAACTCGACGCGCGTAACTATTCGTTTACCGAAACGAACGGTTAACGAGAATACAGGACTCGAAGTTCTCACGAAGGGGTAGTATAATTCTCCGAAAGGGACCCATTTCGAATCACCAGGTGAGATTAAGGGGTAGTTTTCTTGAATTGCAAAGTTAGTGGTTTTAAGAAGTTTGTTTGAAGTGATTGATCTGTCCGAGAACTGTAGGATGCATTTAGAATACTTTCGTAATTCAACAAGTATGGTTTTCTTATATTGACAAAGTAAGTATTAACAGTGGTAGTAGTTGGAGTAGGCTTGGCAAGTAACTGCAGGACGTATATGACATCTGGTGTTTCAAATTGAGCTGGATCGAAAAATCATGTTTTTCGAGGCGATATAGTTTTTTGTTTTTGTAAAATTGGCAAAATGGTGGAAAATGAGGGTAAATTTGTTTCTTGCATAAGTATAGAAATAAATACGTAAATAGGGATGTATGAAGAATATGTTACATGAACTTTATTTTATTACTCAAACCAGCATACTTTTAGCATACTTTCGTAAGTCAATAAATATTTTTTTTGGGAATATTTATTTGGCAACTGACGAGTGCTATGCAACAGTCGCCAGTTCGCGCGTAAAATCTTTATTCTCGAGAAGCAAGAGCTAGTTACGATCGATGCGTTTGCTACTTCCTTCTCTGGCTACCTCAAGGCACATCGATGACCGACCAATGACGATTAATATACCTTCCACGAGCCGATCACGTGAATTTTCGTTCAACATGTAGGCGATATCCATAGATAAAAAGATCCCAATTTTAACATTGTTTGCTCTGGGATCTATTCAAGATAATGTAGAGGTAATGTTTCGAATTTTTGATTGATCGTATAATTGATCGATCGAAGAGTCAAACTACTTATGGCTTCAGCGAAGTTGTCTTGCAGAACTCTATGTAAAGTATGTATTTTCCTTCGCAAAATGTTTTTCACTGCTACTTGCAGTCATCTATGGTCGATTTTAAAAAAAATGTTCTAATAACAAGCAAAATGTGAACGTAGATTTAGTTATATAGAGGGAAGAGATTAACAAATTAAATTATAGCGGTTGTAACATGATAATATATTTTTCTTCAAAAGGGGCTTTAGTATTTTGTTTACAACATCTATGGATCAACGTAGTCAAGGTGGACACTCAACGACACTATCATACTTAATCGAAATGTGATATATTCGATTATATTTGTATTTTGTTAAAACAAAAAATCCTAAACTCCCTTTCAGAAAATTACCTATTCAAATTTACTATTCGATAGAATGCTTCGATAGCCTTACAGACGTTCTGTAAAATTACAAATTTATTTATTTCACTCCCGATATTTAGTTCACTTGCTTGAATCAATTCTCCAAAGTATGTTTTTGTGATAATACCGAAAATACCGCAAATATTGTCAAATCAATTGTTGTTGAATGGTGAATTAATATTTTTAGTTACGATACCTATAATGTAACCCATGATTAATAAAAAAAAAACGCGAATATCATATTTACTCGCGATTAGTTTCTGAAAGAAACGTATTTCCAAGAGAGGCTTTAGAAATTTGTTTTTTAATAACAAGATACACCTGTCAGCGTACTCGTGGTGAACACTTAACCACATCTTCCACGTTTAACCTCTCGAGGGCCGAATTATCTTATTAAAAATCAACAAAAATTCGAGTTAATATTTACCTACGACACCCATCAATCTCTTGTCGATGTTGTATCATGTCACTGAATAATTTAATTTTAAATATTCATTTACACTTCTAATTACTATTTCTACGCCCCAATATATAAAAGAACTCTGAAACTAAACGTACGTATTCCTCGAGATGTTAACCCATTCGCTGCCAACTACGATACGTCTCGTAGTTCAAATTGCTTGCAATTACACAAGGAGTAATTTTATACCCTTTCGAGTCACGAATTATCGCAAAAGAAGATCGTAAATTTTCTTGTTGACTTTATCATTACCATCAAAATAACAAACTAGATTACACATTTTGGTAATTTGGTATTTAAGGGGAACCGTTTTAAATTTGCCTTGCAGTGAATAGGTTAATCAAGTTAGTTAGTAATCAAGTGCGTCTTCGATTAAAGGAAGCGAGTCGAATATATTCCATACCATTCGCGTTTCATTAAAAAACAAAGCCCCTTTTGAGAACCCCTTTATACACCAAAGGATCAGGATAGAGACGTGACCCTATCGAAGAATCGACTACGACGTCGTAGCCCACGATCCATAGATCACCAACACACTGGCACACAGCCGGCCGGCTGGAAGCCGCGAAAACCCGAAGGATCGATCGATCGGTCATCGATGCGTCCCCGCCTCCCACGCGTAACGAAGCGCGACGGTCGACGAAGAACCGTGGAGTGCACGCGTATATTTCTGAATGAAAATTGCGTAAAATATGACGCGAGAAGAATGAACGGGTAAACACGGTGTACCTGGCGGATGAAGCCACCATGGATTGACCAGAGATGGTTGTTGGTTGCCGTGGCCCTCGCCGACAGGGGCGTACATCCTCCTCCGACTACGTCACGCCCGTCACTGCCGCCCCGTGCGGCTGCACCCCCGACTGCCTTCAGCCCACCGCTCCTCCCGGGATTCCTGTCACTTCCCCTTTCCTCCGCGTACGCAAGAGGGTTGCAAGGTTACCGTCCGTCCCCCGCCGTCCCTCGAGCCGACCAACCACCCCCGCCGTGGCTGCCACCACCCCGTGGCCACCTCGAGCGCGTTCAAGGTGGAGGAACAACCGCCTCCGTCGACGAGCGACGCACAACCACCCCCGTACGGTTTCCCTACGCAGGCAACCGGCCAGCCACAGCCGTTGCTTTCGCTGGAAAGTCCTCGGGCCGTTACGAGGGCGGCCTGTCGGCCAGGGCTGACGTTGCAAAGGGCGAGCTCGATGAACCTTTTTCTTTTCTCCTTTTTGCTTCCTCTCCTACCCCCTCTTTTTAGCTTCCCTTGGCCGTTATTAACGGAGGGGAGACGTTGCTGTCGGTCAAAATTTCGACTCCCTCCGAAGATTTTCTTTCCGTTTGTTGATGCTTCGAGAGCTGGACGGAAGTTTCTAAACGCGAAGGTGTCCTGGTTGGTAGGTGGGTTTAGGTTTGAATAGAAATTTACTGAAGAATTTTTAGATTATCCTGTCTATGTATATTATGTGTTATATAAGGATTCGACTTGAATCGAAGCAACTGTAGATGTCGTATAAAGAAATGCATTGAAACATTTCCTCCTTTCCTGTTCTCCTCCATTCTTTCACTTCTCTGGTCTTATTAACATTGCTGTTGGTCGATATTTCGATTCCTTAAGAAGATTTTCTTTCCATTTGTCGATGTTTCGAGAGCTGGACGGTTTATGTGAGTTCGTGCCTTGAAACAATTTATTTTCCATTACAGTCGGTCTGTTTAACCTATTCACCCTATTTTGCAGTACTCCTGTCTTGGACCGTGTGCTACGCAGAGTTGGACCTTAATCGCAAACACAGCAAATTACAGAAATCGTTAGGGAGCTGATACAGCTTGAATATTTAAAATTTATCAAACGATTCAAACCAATTTCAACGCACATCATCGCGCGGTCCCCACTCGGGCTGCCTCGCATAACTGGAATCGCTTAATAATTAAGGCAATGTCTCGCATACCACACCCCCTCCCCCGGTTATCTTCCCCAGCAGACATTTTTTGACGAGAACCCGCGGGATGCACCACGAAGAGCAACGATTCGATATAAAATTTCGCGGGGACACGGAACTACCGTATGGGAAATTCCTTGCGCCCTTGGTACGTTTCTATTAGAGAGCATATTTTATCAACGGTTCGTCACTAAAGGTAACAGGGATGGAGGGGAGAACAACCTTGCAAGCTTCCACACCCCCTTTGGTATGCGTAGGTGCGTCGGTGGTGGAATTAAATTTTTGTACCGAAATATTGCAGGGGAATATAATTGCTTTTCGAACGTGTGAGATAACTGCGTACAAATTTTTTTATACTTTTATGAAACATGACTGTATGTGTATGTGCTAAAGTTTAAATTTTTTAATGGTATAGTTTCCAATTTTCTGTTACGTTGAATTCTATGTTTTGCAGAATAGTTTTGTATGGAGTATAATTACCCTGAAACAATTACTATAGGCGAATTTCACAGGACTTTTTAATCCAAAGACTGTATAATCTGGAGAGTTTGAAGTTGAATACATGAATATGTGCCTGAAATGGTGTGCCTTAAAGAGTTCGAAAGCTAAATGGTAGTATGTCTTATTTTCTGAACGGTATAACATGTATATCATTGCTGATATTTTGTACATTTTTGGATTTGTGCACATTCCCGTAGATCTGCCCCGTATTTCTATCTACCATGAATACATGAACATCCGCGCTCCAGTAATAATATATTTGGAAAGAGAAATTGTAAATTAAAAGATGAAAGTTATTTACGAATCAACCTAAAAGTAAGACAAACCTTACAAACAATTCGTTTTAACAGAATAAAACGAAATAAATGGCATCCTTATTTCCAAATATCCTTTTTGAGCTTACGTAAATCCCAGCATTATTAACTAAAACATTGTTAAATAAATAACATACAAATTGTCCTTACTACAAAAAATCTACCTACTTAATTTACGAGTGCTTCACGAATTAAACATCCCCTCGAAAAAAATCGATTCATGATCTCCGCGATGTAAACAATTCTCAATGAAATTATAGCGACCATCCCATCTAAAATTCCACGGGGACACCGAATCATCTAGATAGAAAATTCCTCGGAAGCTAGGTACGTTCCTGAAGGTAGAAAGCACAGGGGCTGGAGGGGAGAACAACCTTGCAAGCTCTCACACCCCCCTGGTATGCGTAGGCTGCGTCGGTGGTAGGGTCTGAAATTTTGGAGGTTGGCAGGATCGGTGAGCACGGTGGGGCTCGAAGGGCGAAAAAGCTGGAGGGATTCGGGGCGAGGGGTGGTAGCGATGTCCTTGGGGGCGGTGGGGCGAAAGGGGGCGGTCTGAAGGGAGCCAGGCAACCTGCACCCGGCAACAGCCCCCGACCTCGGAAGAACTAATCATTAACCTCCTTTCACCCTCCCAAACACCGCTCTAACTCGACCACCTTCGCTTCACTTTCACCTGTGCCTCCCTTTCTCTGCCACCCCTAAGCTTCCAACCCTACCAGAGCTCGCCCACGCTATCCGCGATTACGATTAGCCTGGCTCGCTTTCGACGCTTTTTTCACGGGGCCTACCTACGATCTCTCGTCATCGTTTGGTCTCCGCCTCGTCGAAAATGCAACCGTGAATTCCTGCTACCGTGATTCGTTAACGTTTCGATCGATTAGATTCGTTTTTGTGCTTTTCTGCAGATTGATGACTGACATAGTAGGTTGCTTCTATGGATAGGTTTAGCGTGACGAAAGTCTCTGTGAATTTTATTAAATGTTTACGGGTGGATTTTCAGTATCTTCAGGGTATTGATATTTAGGGGTAATGATGACGAAAAAGGGACGAAGACCTGAATTGTTGCGCGCCCTTCACGGGACGTCCGTTTTTATTTTTCGATGGTTTAAGATGGTCTGAGTTTAAAAATGTAAATGAAACAAGTAGCAAATTTTGTATGTCGACATGTACACCCCCGCTCGCAAATATGCGGACATTGTCTCAATTGGAATATATATCTAAACCAAATAACGAATCTATTAATGGATATCACTTATGTTTCTGTATTTAGTTTGTGTTGCATTAGAGAGCATATTTTATCAACGGTTCGTTAAGTGTTCTATCAGTAATAATAAAAAAAAAAACAATTTAATTTTCTTTTCATTAATGTATCCCCCGTGTGCTGTTATAATTTCCTTCGTCAATCTTGACACCCTAGCTATTTATTCCTCATGTATCTTAAATAATATTATTCAATTTATTTTGTAATATCTCGCATAAATGTTTGTTAGATGTTGGACATTTTTCCCGAACTCTATAATTTCTCTATGCATTATCGAGCAAACACTGCACAATTATTTTAATATACACGAAAATTCAACCTTTAATTTGTATAGTCCTCTTTGAATGTGAAACGTGCTGTTTTGTACTCTTTAATTTGGATTTAGACTTGTTTCTACGTTTCCATAGTTTTTATATACTTTCCATACCATTGAGCAAACACTATAAAATGAATTAATTCTATTTCATCAATAGTCCTCTTTATCTACCTAAAGCTTTCTTGTAAACTTCAGCTTAAGTTCAGTTGTCTCTACACTAATTCAAGACAAATGGTAGAATTAAGATTTGATTAATAAATAAAATAAACGGATAACAGATTTACCCCTTTTCCATTATTTTCCCTATCACATCTCTTTATAATACTCTCGCTTCCAATACGTTCCTCTGCTATGCTCTCCCAAAGTTAGGCTCGTTTTATTTGGCACACCGCTACAGGCCACTATCAAAGATCCACTGTTTTCGTCTTCTCATCGAAGGAAGGGAAACGGATAATGCGAAGCGATTGAAACTACTTTGAAACTGGTTTCGCCTAGGAGATTCGTCCCAGGAATCTACCGAGGGTTGAACCCGCGGTAACCCTGTTGCTGGCTTCTATGTGTACATCCACGTTAAAGATTGCACCCTGTGCAACCCTCCAAACTTGAAGGCTGCGTTGTATACATAAACGCAAGCAGATAGATCAATAAATACGAGAATACTTTGGTGCGTACACGCTATTATGCACTTTGCGCGGTATCACAGCTGCAACCCGAGGATCAGGCTACTCAAAAGGACACGAAGTATGAGTAAAAATTCGCGTACTTTTTGAACTTTCCTTCTTACATGTCCTAGTATTTTTTATTAGGTTAAATTCTGAAATTAAGTTAACATCTAACTCGTATTCTTTTATTTATCTGAAGATTTTTTTAGAATATACTGCCCAGGAATTGGGATTTTATTTTTTGAGAAAAGTACGGGATTCCGATACCGTATGTACCGATGGCAATCGTTATCGTATCGTTAAATTTCATAACCAACAGCCTACATACTTCTGTATTTTCTATATTATCGAGCGAACACCATAGAATTAATTTATTCGATTAACGACACTACAACCGTCAATCCATTCCAGATATAAAAATTTTCTTGTAAGTTTCAACTTCAATTAAATTTTGTCCAATATCTTCTACATAATCGATCAAACACTGTAAAATGAATTTAATTTATTCATGACAATCCAACCATCGGTTTGTTCCATCGCAGAGTTCATAAAAATATAAGCTTGAAAATAGTACAGTTCAACGAGTGCAAGAACGGCTGCGAAGCTAGTTGTAAAAGGCAGCTGTTGAGCAAACTACTACGCCGATTAATATGGTGAAATGAATAGTAGGAACAAATAAAGGGGCATGACCATCGTTAGGCGACCATCCTGTAAATAATTCAGTAGTCGAACGAGAGCAGTTGCCACTCGAACAGGTATTTCACAGTCTAATCAATGGGACCGGGTATTTCGGCGGTAAACGTACACCAAGTCACTCTATTTTTGTAGTACGTGGCAATCGGTGTTTATCCCCCGCTGTATCTTGATTTACGCGTCGAACTTTCGGTTGATAAGATCTACATGACAAAAGCGAGGGTGGTA
This sequence comes from Hylaeus volcanicus, assembly GCF_026283585.1. Classification (NCBI taxonomy): domain Eukaryota; kingdom Metazoa; phylum Arthropoda; class Insecta; order Hymenoptera; family Colletidae; genus Hylaeus; species Hylaeus volcanicus. Next base: position 5,393,328 of record NC_071976.1, on the reverse strand, counting down.
AGTCGCGGAGGACAAACGACGCGTAAAATCGATAGAAACTTGAACGATATTGCGTTCACTTTACGCGATCTAAAATTTCGTCTCTATGAAAAGTTATTTGGAGAAGTATTCGCAAAGAATATACCGTGTGCTTCGTTTAAGTGGGAACGGTTAAAGAACTCACAAGGGGATGAAGATACAAAAAAAAATGCTTTTGTAAAAATTACTCGATTCGAAATAGCGAATTATATGCAACTAGCGAAATATATTTTTATTAACCCCTTCAGACGCGACTTTTTTTTAGGAGAAAAGAAATTCTTTTTCTATGGATACATGACAAGTGGATGTGAAATAAACATTTAATTTAAGAAGAATGTTTTCGCGCGATAAGTTTGTGGTTTTTTAAATAGGAATTGTGGTGTGGAAATTTGTGGAAGATCATTATAGTTCTGACTGCATTTTCAATAGTTCTATAGTACCTGACCTACGAAGATGATATTTTTCTCAAAATAAACATCTCACTTCGTATCTACTCGACATGTATCCACAGAAAAATAATTTCTTTCCTCTTTGCAATAGAAAGGGGTCGAAATAAAAAAACAAGACTTGATCGTAATCATTATTAATTCAGAGTTCTGACTTCATTTTCAATAGTTCCATAGTACCTGACCTACGAAGATGATATTTCTCTTAAAATAAACATCTCGCTTCGTATCTACTCGACATGTATCCACAGAAAAATAATTTCTTTCCTCTTTGCAATAGAAAAATGGGTCGAAATAAAAAAACAAGACTTGATCGTAATCATTATTAATTCAGAGTTCTGACTTCATTTTCAATAGTTCTATAGTACCTGACCTACGAAGATAATATTTCTCTTAAAATAAACATCTCGCTTCGTATCTACTCGACATGTATCCACAGAAAAATAATTTCTTTCCTCTTTGCAATAGAAAGGGGTCGAAATAAAAAAACAAGACTTGATCGTAATCATTATTAATTCAGAGTTCTGACTTCATTTTCAATAGTTCCATAGTACCTGACCTACGAAGATGATATTTTTCTCAAAATAAACATCTCACTTCGTATCTACTCGACATGTATCCACAGAAAAATAATTTCTTTCCTCTTTAAAATAAAAAAGGGATCGAAATAAAAAAAAAAAAAGACTCGATCACTGCGAAAGATGTCTCGTACGCCACGATTTCCCGTAACGTAAATGTAATAACCACGTTGTACGGGAGCCTACTGTAATGAATCGTCAAGAAGGGATGCTCGAGGGCACAAGAGAAGCGCGTATCGGCCGTCGGGGCGCACTCGTGCGAAGGTCGAGTCGGTGGCTGAAGGGTGGCAGCCGAAAAAGGGGCAAAGAGGGGCAAGATGCAACGCACATCTATTGATTCTCCTTCAGCGTGAAGGCCCGCGTGTCCCACTCACTTTCGGAAGCACACGCACTCGGTTGCTCGCGCACTTTCCCCGGGTGGTTGCGTGTATACACCGACACCGTGTGCCTGCTGTGTGCGAGACAGTGCGTGTACGTGCACACAGGGCCACGTACGAGTGCGTCCCGTGAATGCAGGGCACGGAACAGCCTCTCTCGACGGAGAAGAGAAAGAAAAAAAAAAAAGAAAGAAAAAAGAAAAGGGGGAACTGGATTTTGCAACCTCCCTTCCGTGCATTCCTACTGTGAATTTCCTTGGCCGGCTGCATAAAGAATTAGAACTCCACTACACGCGGTTCCGCCTCAGCTACGCGGAGACGCGCAGAGAGAGGAAAAAAGAAAAAGAACAGGGAAAGAAAGACATCGACGAGGGCTGTCGGGGGTAAGGGGGGGGCTCGCGCGTCCAAAAAGCCTTACTGCGCCGCGGCTTTTTGCACTTGCAACTTTGCCGGACAACAACGCCGAGTGCTCGGAATTTCTATAGGGCCCAAGCCATCGGCTTTGCAAACAGTAAACCAGATCGGCCACTGGACACGCTCTCTCGACACTGAATAACAAAATGGAAGAAGCGATCGAACAACTTTGTTGCCTTTGATAGGACGGGGCCTCTCGCCGATCTTATCGGGAGGGCAATTAACTCGAATGTAACCGAAATGTAGCTGGTGCTGAGAATACGACGCGAAAGTTGCCGCGCGGGAAAAGGAATACCGGAATAGTCGAGCTGGATAGAAACTTTCAGTGGCCAATGAAAGGTTAAATATTGTTGTTATTTGTACGACGAAAATGGAATCTGTATTTTCAGATGAATTTATATTCCACATTATCTTTCTATGTTTAAATATCCGTACGAAAGATGTGCCAAGTTTGATGTAAAAAAATAGCGTGTTCTCTATATTGGAGAAACGTTTATGAATTTTGAATGGAGAGGAAACGGTGAAATACTATGGGTGCGTTATTTATTCGATAATAACTTATATTGAATTGTAAGATGAATTTATATTCAACACTATATTGTTCTTGTTTTAAAAAAATAGCATCTTCTCAAAATTGATAGGCGCATAAACTTTTTATGAAAGCATGTTGAGTCATTATGGCGAATTAAACATTCAGAACAACGGATAAACGGACGAATATTAATTTTTAAAATAAATTTGTTTGGCCTTGATACCTCGTCCATTAAAGAAACTCAACAAATATTGAAAATTCGAAGAACAACTAAAATTACTTGTATACATATATGTATTACTGACTAAAATGAATGCACTAAATTTCGCAACTAACCCAGTCAACGACAATTTTAATATATATATTGATATATTGATTGATTTTAATATATATATATATATATATATATATATATATATAT
>NC_071976.1:5373524-5380542 GCF_026283585.1 Hylaeus volcanicus | reverse complement strand
GATTGCAATGAATACTATGAATAATAAACTATAATTTTTAACAATTATGGTACTGCTCATTCCTCTGGGGCAATGATACATCCCATTTATTACTTAAAGCTTATTCGAGCTGAATAAACATAGAAAGTAATGAGAGTGATTCGATACGCTTTATCGCGGGATAAACGTGATGTTTTAATGAGGACTTAGTATAAACCTTATGATACACGTCTTTTATATTTGTGTTATCAATTTCGTCTGCTCTAGATCATTGAATATACACTGTATAATCTCATTTCAAGAGCGTTTTAGGTCTTCCTTTTTTATGATAGAAGAATAATAACTCTGAAAACGACTTCATACATTTTACAATATCTTTTCAAACACATATTTAAACAAATGCTTTATAAATCATTCTACAAAAATTTCCTATTTCTGACAGTTGCACGATGTATTTCGTTTGAAAGTCTTGGTATCTTTCGCCAGGTATCAAATGGTTTGATGACCCTCCTTGAGATATTCAACCACGCGATTATAATTGAAGTAAACGAGCTTTCGAAGCGACAGTAATCAAGTTTGACATCCCTGGGTTCGATAATTAAATATTCTTTATTCTTGGTTCATTAGATCACTATCTTTTTGTTCAAAAGCACCTTGTGACACCTGTTTTCATAATAGAAGGATAGTAATCTTAACAGTTATTACACAATTATTCTTCAATAGTCTCAACAATCATAGTACAAATTATTGTCCAAAAGCTCATTATGTCTTCTGTAACTTTTCCTAGGTACGCCACGTATATCGTTTAAAAGACGTTCGGTATTTTTCGCCAGGTTTCGACTAGTTTGACGACCCTTTCCGGAGGTGTTCAACCGTGTGATCACAGCTGAAGAAAACGAGCTTTCGAAGTGGCGGTAACGGCGAGGTGTGACCGCACCTCGATGACACTGTAAACACTCGATCGGTGTTTCCAGCAATTACCAGGTAAACCGCGGGGTGTTGTTTGCCGCGGACGAAATGTGTTACAACAACAGAAGCGGCGTACAAGTTGCGCGCACGAGAGTGAAGAGGATCGGCAATACGGAGCCCACTCGAGTTACGCGGTAAAGAATGGTGTTCTCAAGAGCGTGAGCTTGCAGATTTCTTCGGCTCGAACGGTACGGACCGCGGCCAATCTTTTCGGCGACCTTACCCTTTCATTCGTGCCGACTGTGTTTGTTCCAAGTCCAAGGAACATAAACCCGAATATTTCGTGCTAATGGAAGGACGATCGGCTCGCAGCCCGTCACGCGAGAACGTGACCGTGACATCTTCACGAAAATTAGTGTGTGAATGGAAAATTACATACAGAGTGGAAGTTAAGGATTTTCCGAAAGAGGCTTCAGGATCTTACCTTTTAATAACGTGGTGCACACTTAAACGCACCATCTTTTACGTTTACGTTATCTTTTTTTATAATAAATAGTGACAAAGGTGACGAAAGGCTCTTGGAGACATGTAAAGAATATTTGCACATGTCTGTAGAATTATAAATTTGCATCATATTTTGTCGTCAAAAATAACAATTTAATTATTCCAAACAAACATTGCACACAGTTATTACACAAACTCCCTCGCAATGAGATATGCGCGTAAGTTATATGTATATTTACAACTAATCATACGCGCAATCGTGATCGATTAAACATTAATAAAAATTACGGTTCACAATAAGTATTCATTCGAGACATTACTCGTGAGAAATTATTAATATCTATTTATTATATATATATAATAAATCTATAAATCTATAAAATATATAAATAAATTATATATATTCAGATTTATTATATATTAAAATATTATACAGATATACATATGGAATCGATTGAAACTGTGATATACTGTCAAACTTAGTGCAATTCTACAGGATTAGTACGTTAGCAAACGTTTTCCAAAGGGTTCACATCACTGGAATACCGTTGGCGTCGGATTCGCATAAACATGAATATCGAGCATTCCAGCGAATGGCATCGATTGAAACTGTGATATACTGTCAAACTTAGTGCAATTCTACGGGTTTAAACTTCTTTACGAACGCGATACAAAACGTACGATATTTTATAAAAATAATCTTAATGTATAAAAAGGTAGTCTAATGCATGAAACATATGTATGTAATTCATATATACAAGAAATATATACTAATGTTTGAAAATGGTCATCTGACCAGTCGTGGTAGGTTCAGTGTTAATAGAATGGTACCTTCACGTATAAGGCAGGGTCTGCTAGATAAACGTTGTCAATGAGCTCTTTTGGTACCAAAACTATTTAGTATTACAAAATGATAATCAGATTAGGAGAGTATACAAATTTTATAAGAGTCTCTTTTACATATGTAAATGTGAGATCTCTGTGAGCATGAGACTCTAGGTAAATGGCTTAGCTAGCCCAGCCTGTGTGTAATAGGTCTGCCTCCATATCGTACAAACGTGATACGTTAGTGCCTATAACGATAAAATGCGGTTTTCTTGAATCTATTACTTCATGATCGACCAGGACCACACATTTCGATTGGATTAGTATCAGAGGACTGAGATTCCCACTAGCGATGACAGTTTTCGTTTCTTTTTATTCATTACAGAGATTACTTCTGTATTTGTGGCATTATTTTCCCGAAGCATACGCGTGTCCCTGGATTGGTCGAATCAATGTTTGATTGATGTTAAGAATCCACTTTGATACTACTTTATCAGTTTTTCCTTAAAGTACAGAAATCAGACATGTTAAAACAGGATTTAACGTACATGGCGCTTCATTGGGTACGCGATAGTTCAGTATTAATTACTACGACAATGCCCGTGTTACTGGTGAATTTGATTCAACAACGCATTAACTGGTTAAAAGTTCTCAAGCAATATGAGCACGCACCAACGAAATTCAATAGAATTGCGTAGGCCACGCTTCGAAGAATTCCTGAAGGGCTCTTTGGGACGAATGCAAGATTCGTCGTCGGTCGTTTCGCGAGCAAAAAAACAAAAAAAAAAAATGTTTTCGACCACACGCAATATTGTATCCTTGTTTACTCGGGAAACAGGCGTGACACGGTGGTCGCGATACGAGTCGGGCGTACCGCGTATCGCAATTACAATTTTTGTTTTAATTAAAGACGTTTTAGACCCGTCCCATATATACAGTCAGTCCCACAAATATTCGTACTCTATGTGTCTATCGAAGTAATTTGTCTGAATTAACCGTTAGGTTTTGTTATAAATACGTATACATATTTATAAACGAGGGTGTACACGAATAAACCTTACATATGCATAAATTTATAATACAAATTTATTCGGAAATATCAAACCTCGTTTAATTTAATTTAATTTGTCATTTAATTAAGACAACATTTTTTCAGTAAACATAGAGGGTACGAGTATTTATGAGATCCACTGTATAAGCCAGTTTATTGTCAGCAGACAAACGTTATAAAATTACACATTCGTACATACCATAGTTCTAACTGGACCTTATGCAAATATAAATACTCTTCTCTAGATTTATGGATATAGAATTTCTACGATTATATTAACTATCGTAGTTTTTACTTTTTTATTAGTACCTGTTAAGAGCAATTCGTACCACTGCTCTCTGAATTCACCCGAGGGCAGATATACAAGACTCTCGAGGATATTCAGTGCTCTTCATGGAGCCATCGGCAAATACGACGATGTTTTCTAGATATTGTGATGCAATTACTGTTGTAAACTCTACGTTGGAGGCATCTGACTCCTGAAGTGTGTGTCCTGCAATCGCAATTCATTTGTCGTTCGAGGACCAGCCTCTCGCGTTGTCCCAACGAATCTTTTTCCAAGGAGCTAACAATAGTGTCCTCTTTCGCTGATAATGCGCTCCTGTGTATCTTTGTACCGCGGCTAACATTGCTCCGGCGCTATTGATCGATCATCTTGAATTTGAATTGAACGAAAAGATCCACAGTGCTTCTTATCCCATTGTACGGCCACTTTTCTCTGCAAGAATGGACACTGGGATGACCGTGCGTGCAAGTGGAACACTTACGATGTTATTCGTGTTAACTCTTTGCTCTCGGAATATTCCGTGCGGTGGCCGATCTGGAGTGCCGATTTACCGTTGGATCGTGCTGCACGTATTAACTGTTCGAGAATGTAATTCTTTCGGTGTAAAATAGTGTAGGAACGTTGCAATATCTATTACGAAGGCATGTAGGTGATCAGTTCTCGATTGATGAATTAATGTGATAAATTAGGATAAACTAGTCATTTTCGTTGGAATTCTAAACGCTGAAATCACTAGCAAATATTATTTATCATTCAACTGTAGTTTATAATTTGATTTATCGTTGGTTCGTGCTGTGCGTATTAATTTATTGGAATGTACGTCTTTCATGGCAGGGTAGGGTTGTAAAATAGAGTAGGAACGTTGCAATATCCATTAAGGAGATCGGTAAGTGATCAGTTTTAGAATGATGAATTATTGAGGTAAACCAAGGCAAATAAAAAACGTTTGTTGTAGATTGATTTATTATGACAATTTGTACAATTTTATATTCTATAATTGAAATAAACTCGATAACATTGATTTTCTTTTAAAAGGACACAAAGGAAAAGTATAATAATTAGTTTTTATTATTTTATATATTATAACTCGGCGTGGAATCGTCCGAATTGATTCTAACGAAATTCAAATTAAGGAGGGAATTTCTACTATTTAATAAGATACTTGTTATCATTGTTAGGTACTCTTAAGCAATTATTTCTTTTTTTTGTAATATTTTCATCATTAGGTACCTTGATCGATACTTTTATAAATGCATCTCAATGATATCTACAGCATAAATTTTAAATCGGTATGAAATAAAATCTGTTGTGTGGAACGAAAAATAAATTCAGATATATTAACATAAAATCTGTTCTTTATTACATCCTTTCAGCTCATAAAATTGATGTTTTCTCATTCCTGTTCAAAAGTTCAGAACATTTAAAAATGCAAGTGGTGTTATAATTATGCTCCGCAGTGTATCAATCTTTTGCATTAGTATTGTATTGCTTCAAAATTTAATCATGAATATTTTAATGATTACTTCTATGCGACAATAATTAAACTAACTTAAAAACCGTTCACAAGGAGGTTGATACGGACGCCTGAAAAATTTCTCAGAAACGTCGGACCAAAGTAGTCGCGGTGACAGAACCGGTATCATCGCATACATCCTGCGACGTTTCCCTAATCGTTTCCCGCGCAAGAAGGTTCTTGTAATAACATCTTCCGACGAAATCACGAAAGCACTGCTCTCATAAATAAACAAAGAGGTTGCGCGGTTGACTTAAAATAGTTTGTCCGGTTCCGAAGCGTAGTTAGGCATCCGGTCGGCCAATATTATTTTACGGTGACCAGTGGTCGGTGGTCCCCCGAAAACACGCGTTTTGAAAGTCCCTTCAGATCTCACCGATCGATTCTGAATGTCAATCGCCTTTCTACGAAACCGCGATGCGCAAAATGATTGGGGAAACTGAAAGAAGAACGAGCTGGTAGAATGTCTCCAGTACGATATTATTAATGACAATATTTTTAGATGGTATTTAGGTGCCTTGGATTGAATTATTTGGTTTAAATGCATTCGTTAATTTCATTTGGAATGTTTCTTTAATATTTTTGCACCCAACGGTTCTAACTGGCGTTTCAATTAATTTGAGTACGAAATTGAAGAAGGTCGTTTTATAGTCTCCTTCATTCTGTCCTTCTGTTAAATTTCTGATTCGCAGACTGCAAAGATTTATGCATTTACGACAAATATAAATATGGAGAAATATACAAGGGCGCGTACAAATGCATAAATATTTAAAATATAAAAAATAATACATGCACGTTACAACATTTAGAAGACAAAACATGAATCTGGATAAACATCCGCAGTCTACTGAATTATTTTATTATGAACAGAATTCGAAGCATTAGTAATTTCATTGGAATAACTATTTAACTTCCCCATTTATCCATTTTCCTTGGATAACCATCTCTCTCCTATTACTCTAAATAATGTATTTACGAATTTCACGGCGAAGATCCTTAATCGTGTCTCACATGTTTATAAGGCTTCCGTTTTGCTTGTTAACTATACTTTATTGCGCATGGGCGCCTTTCAGGAACTCGTCGGGCATGATTAACTTCGTTTCCTTACCTTTCCGAGAAACAGTTCAATTCAATTTCGTGGAGCTAGGTCGGGTAGAGAGACACGTAACGGTCCACGCTTACGAACTCTTCCTAAAAGGTAAATCTGTCAATCTGGACGTTTAATTAAATTTCGATGTTGCCCTTATCACAATGGGTTCCGCTCAGAATTTAGTAGAATCCCGATGATAGGGGCCCACGCCGACTTTCACTGTTATCGCTTTTCACTCGTCCACTCGTCCGAAAAACTCTCGTTCTTACTCCACTCGGAAATACGTAGCGGGTGGCTCGAAAAGTTCTATTTTTAAGGTTTACCGAAATTTCCCGAAGGCTTAAGAATATCGTCCATTTGGTTATTTTGATTTTGTAATGGGAAATTTAAATGCTGGGTGTTGCATGACAATATAATATGTTTGTATATTATACATATGCGGTATATTTATGTTATAAAATCGTAATTATATAATTTTATTCTAAAGTAGTAATTATTATTATCACTAATTTTATCGTCTCTGTAAAATCCATATGAAACTCTGTCTATCATTTTTTAACTGTATAGGTATTTTTAATAATTTTTACACGTTTAGTAGGATTTGTTCAAATAAAATAAATGCACTATTGCGTTTTATATTAAATACATAATAATTATTCAGTTATATGTAAAAGTTTGTTCACAAGTTATCCAGTAATATGTACAAATGAAAATATATAATGTGATTTTGCTTTTGAATATATGCGTTTATATTCATTGTTCGCCATTTTTAATTACTAACAAAGATGTACGTCACCTCTTTACATTGAAGTAGGTGTACTATTGCTTTCGTACTAATAAAAAATAATTACTTAAATTCGT
>NC_071976.1:5364966-5373514 GCF_026283585.1 Hylaeus volcanicus | reverse complement strand
TAATATTGCAAACATACATTTATATTCATTATTCCATCATTTTGCATCATTGGCATAGGTCAATTTCCTGAGTACTTAATCAAATGTGATAAATATACAACTCGTATCTAGTAGGTTCCACAGAAAACGCCCAACAATGACATCTACGCACACTTTTACCGACAACATACCAACCGAGGAAAACTTGATTCAATTCAAACCAATAAAATCGGCACCGATGTCTCCAATTTGTTCGCTTTAGGACTCACTGGCGCGGAGGTACAGATAAGGAAGAGATCATAAATTCGCGCAGACGTATCTTTTACGAGCGTTGATGCCTCTCTTTCACCCGTTACCGATACCGAATTTGAATTTTACGATACGTAAATTAAACCAGCCGAAATTTACGCGGTTGGATTTTCGAAAAGGACCGTTTCGGATGGACCGCGCGTCGCCTCATTGTTGACAAAATCGTTTTACTTTTTGTCGCGAGCTGGCTTCGCTTCTCTCTGCGGTTCTTTTCTTTTTTTTTTTATGGGGTGTCCGTGTTTGAAGTCCGATCTCTCGACAATTAAAAGTCACGGGCGCTAAAACCGACGACCAACGACAGGAATGTCAAACATTCACCTGCCTCCATCGGAGGCTACGTCCTCGGAGGCCTCTCGTGGGGGACGCCATTACGTATGCGCCTTTCGAGAACGGTCCCCCGATCCTGGCCGTTATCGGCCCGACACGAGACGATCTCTGCTCCCGTGATATTCGAACGATCGGATCGCTCAGATCCGAGCCACCGATGACGTCCTGTCGTCGGATTTAAATTAAACAAAATAAACGAGCTACCTGAACGGAGATAACCACTGTCGATAGTCCACGAGCCGCCTTTATGTACCGCGACCACGGAACTATCAAATTATGAAGAAACTATAGATAACGGGGTATCTCTTCCGTAACAGTTACAAATTACTGCGGGTAGATCTTTATACAGGGTGCTTCCTGCGAAGTGAACGATTGCGTGTGAAGCGCGAAGGCGCGTAAGAATTTAGTCGATGGAAGAGTGGACACTGGAGAGAGAGTTTTCTGTTCGTCTTGTAGAAGAGTATCTTTGGAATTTCTTATTCGGACAGTATTCAGAAATTGAGAGGGTGTGATGGAATAAGAAGGCAGCTCCATTTTTGTATGGTTTTGCCACTAGAAAAGCTGATGATATCGATTTGACGGAGACGGAGCAGAAAGAAGAACGAATTTTGCACTAATTTTACGATTTCTCGTTTGACGCTTCATTTTCGAGAAAATCTAGTTCGATAATTCTGTCCAGGGCGCACCCTGTATAATGATACAGAATAATACACAGAAGTCGAGGAATCGCATGTAATTACAAAACTACTCGAATGTTTTGTAAAACAATGTCTTGTGACCAAAATGTTATATCCTTGTGTATGAAGGCTTTATAACAAATTTGATATTGAGTATACGCAAGGTACATTCCAATGTACGCTCAGCCTTTCAGAACCGTTCTTAGTAGCAAGGTTTAGTAGCCTTATTTGTGTTCTCAGGCGTGTTTCGTGTCCGTTGTGTGTTCTTCGGCATCAAAACGGTCCGATGCGTCCTCTTAATACGACGTTGCCTCCGGACGAGCCGCCGCTGGCAACGGTTTAAACGGATTAGACGGAATCTACAGGCCCGATCAAGTTTCCTGAAACGAGTAGGTGTACGAGTACGGATCATTCAGCGGCGAAATAACACAAAGATCGTGTCGATCGCGGTGATTCGCTTGTTTGCACACCGCCAACGTGGCTCGACACCTGAAATAGTCACGCCCACGGAAACGAGACTGACGTCGCGCGTTAGATCAAACGATGTCGATGCATTAAACATGAAACATTGTTTGGATCGCTGGAAAAATGTTCACTTATCGGCTTACCAGAGCGTAGGCAGCCGCGTCCGACATCGCATCTTCCTGATGAACGCTTTGAAACTTGGCGTATTCATCAGGCGACGATGGCGATGCAGATTCAGACAGGTGCTTATTCCGACTGAGGAGCTCCAATGGATTATCGTTCGTTCCATTCGCCTCTGCGATACGTTCCACAATTATGTCCTCAATTTCTTCCATTACAAAAACATTCATGAATTTTCTAATTATTCTATACTTGTATATTGCTATTCGTCATATATAGAGCAGCAGTTTTGGTTACAATCGACATCATTTTTATTTCGTCGAGTGTCAAAAATTCTTTAAACTCAAATCTGATAGAATTTCAGTCGAAGAGCAGATTTTAAATGAACTCAAAAATCAAAATCACCAGACTCCTGTCATTATAGAATTAGTAATAGCAGTAAGTATTTGTCGAGTCTCAAATTCGCGAACTTTATAATTATTTTATACTTGTATATTTTTATCCATCGCGCGTAGAAAAAAAGTAATTCTGCTTTACAATTAAGCATGATTTTTATTTCATTGATGCTCAAGAATTCCTTGAGCTCAAATCTAATAAAACTTCGGGACAATATTGAAAAATCGAAATCGACAGGCTCCTATCATTCTAGAATCAATAATAACAGTTAGTGTCTTTTGTGGTCTCAAAGTTGCACATTCGTGAACTACCTGATTACTTTATACTGCTAAATTTTCATCCATCATAAATAGAGACAGCAATTTTGGTTACAATTAAGCACCATTTTTATTTCATTGACACTTAAAAATTTTTTTAAGTCGAATCTAATAAAATTTTATGTCAATATTAAAAAATCAAAATCGACAGTCTCCTATCATTCTGAAATAAATAATAAAAGTATCATTTATAGTCTCAAAGTTACTTCTACGAGGAATTCTGTTTTGTCCTCCGATTTCCATTTCAACCGCAATGCAATCATCCTCTTGATCCGCTCGGGCATCTTGTCCCTGAATTTTTTGAAAGTTCGCGTATCCATCATCCGATGATAGGCGATGCAGATCGATACAGGTGCTTATGTCAACTGAGAGGCTTTGAGCGATTGCTGCTTATTCGATTCGCTTGGGCGAGGCCTGAGAGATTTGTAGCAAGGTCCTTGAATCGTACGGATGAATGAACATTCAGGATTACTTATTGTTTGCACTCTGGCAAGACACATACGTGTACTTCACTAAATAACGTGTTAAAAGATTGCCCTACACGATTGTAAACATTGGTGGCATTTTAACTACTCTAGTATAGATAATAAAAATTGTTTACATTCGAGAAAACTCAATTGCTTGTACTCGAGCAAGGCACGTTCGTGTACTTCGCTAAATAACGTGCTAAGGGTATTTGAAAGAACGTTTCTTGCTACATGTACTGCAATTTTTGTATTTAAAAATATCTTAAATTACCAAAGTTGCGTCGCTGTTAATGTTTACATGAATATTCCGCGATGATCAGAGCTAGGTTGTTCAAAATTAAGAAATCGAGCATTTTTTAATAATATATTAAATTGTCTAAGCATCGGCAAACTGGATTTTTGAAAAAAATTAATTTAGTTGAAAAGAGAACGATTGATTTTAGTTCTGAAGAACGCTCATTTTTCAAAACTAGGCCAAAAAGAAAATAAAACCTCTCGAAAGCATTTAGGTAATTTAATATGTTACATGTTTGTGGTGAATCAATAAAGGAATGCCCTTCTTCTGTAAATTATTACTCAACATTACTCTATTCACAGCTGGAGTCAGGATACAAGAACACCAGTGGAAATTCTATAGCTGCCAGTTTCCTAGAAATCCACCAATCGACGTTCACCTAATTGACCTAATTTAAATAGTTAGCCACTTAAATAAACGACAAGATACAAGATGCATTTATTGGACACGTACGCGTGAAATCTGTCGCGTAAAGGCGCCGAGGAATGTACCTCTCTTCCCGTTGAGATCGACAGACGAAAAGACGACACTGCGTGTACACCGACCTTCCTTCACTTTAACGTGATCGAGGACCTCTTATACTGACACTGGCGTTGTCGAGCAGAGACTCGTCGTCAGTGGTAATATTAGCGGGGTTAACAGTTAGAGTACGATTTGTCACGGCATTAGAATCACGTCAGCAATTCCATCCACGTTCTAATCACCTTACCTTAAGAAAAATCAAAATTTGGTCCATAATCGTAGTGAAAACCTGGAAAGTATATCTTTCAAATTAATAGGACACTTTTGGAAAGTGTATTCTTAACTGTACAAATGTAGAATATTGAGAAATGACCGATAGATTAAATAGAAAATTACAGTATTTGTCATAATGAACTGTTTGCACTCGAGAGGTGACTCTCAGTCACCATTAGGTTTCACGCAGCAAATCTACCATACCTAATGTTTCTTTAGGTGTAATTTCTTTGGAGCTCCAAGTGTCGATAAAATAATTGTCGGCGAGGTAAAGGTGACTTTATTCTCAAATCTAGATAACTTCGAATTCATGGCAATAGAATGCTAAGAAAAAAAGCCTCGAGTTGCAAAGGGTTAAAACAGAAAAATCGCCAAGATTGAAATTTTGCTCCAATAAAAAGATAAACAATCAAAGAAAAAACGACAAAAGATACAAAAATACTTTGAATGCTATTAATGTTTGCAATAGCGTAAGGCAATCTTTTTTATCTTCCATTCTATGCTTGCCTCTCTTAAGGAATGAGACAATAAACTAACCGATGCAGTTGTGCAGTGACATAGTTAACACAGTCACGCAGTAATTCAAAACTGTAGATTCCACCTCCACGATTGTCTCCACGTTTCTCGTCGAATGCAATCGTACGTAGATATGTACATACAAGAAACTCATTTGTATCCACCGACCAGCAAATGACTCGACAACAGAAACTTTTATTGTTACTCGTTTCACGGCCAGGATACCGTCGATGATGTAGTAACACGAGGGGAGAAAAGGTTTTATGGACGATGACCACCGTGTCGGCATTATGTAAACTTATGTATGTGGATGCACGTTCAACTCGGTTGGCTTCATGGGAGTTCGAAATTGGTAGCCGATCCCACGGCTCATCTTCGCACCTTTGTCCCATGGCCGGTGGATAAACCCGTGAAACTCCACTTTGTCAAAGCGCCAGTGCCTTTTGGGTTCGGCCGACGAGAGAATTTTTTCTTCTATTACGATCTGATACGTAACGGTTGTATGCTCTGCCATTAATTATCGAAACAAATGGAAACGGTGAATTATACCAACACGCCTTGTACCGAGCAACTTACCATATATCTTCTGGCGCGAGATACGATTTCATGTTCAGGGTGTGTTAATGTATGTGCTTTTGTTGGGCGCAAAGCTGCTGCCAATGTACATACAGTGAGTCACGATTAAGTATTTGAACGTTCTCTCCGATGAGAAGTTTGTCACTTGAGAAATGCGAGTTATCGTTGGAGAGGGTTTTCCAAAAGAGACTTTATTTTTTAAGAGATAGAAGAGACTTCACATTTTTATCCGCCATATTCGATCCATTATTTTGATTTTTCTACATTCTGAGACCAGATTTAGAATCAACGACCACGGAAACCTCTGTATACCAAGTTTCATCCAATTCGAATCACTTATCGCATTTTAGTTCGCCATATTAGATCCTCCATTTTGAATTTTCAAACTGTAAGTACGGGCTTAGAATCAGCATCCTCGAAAACCCTTGTACACCAAGTTTTATCTACATCCATTTTAGTCACATTTCGCATTTTGTCTTGCCATATTGGATCCGCCATTTTAAATTTGGAAATTTTCAGTTCAGATTTTGAATCAATGACCCGAAAAGATTCCTGTATACCAAGTTACGAGCGTTGATACCTCTCTTTCACCCGTTACCGATACCGAATTTGAATTTTACGATACGCAAATTAAACCAACCGAAATTTACGCGGCTCTAAATTACGAACCTCTAAATAAATATCCTTACACATATACACATATTGAACAATATAAAAAATCAATTTTTAATCCAGTTTATTCTTCCATATCCACTGTATTCGTCTGTGTGTACTTTATTATACGTGAAACATCAAAGACAAGAAACTAACCAGGTCTACCCCTCGTTCCTTTACGTTACTAACAATAATCAACATTAACTCTGGCGACGCCATTGTCATATACTCCCAATATGTCGAGTTCATTCGTGTTTTCTGTTCAAATACCCTATTACAATTGCATAGATGCAAAATGCTGTTAGATCGCAGACGTTACAGGAACCGTTGGACTGGTTCAACGACGTTCACGTTCGAGTCATCGCCTGAACGATCCGCAGGAAACGATCCCTTGGCGCAGACCTCGCCCCAGAAGGCTATCAGGCATCTCGGTGCACGAAACATAGCTCGATCTCTCATCCTAGGGGATACGGATGAGTAGGCGCGATGGATACACTGCGCAGAACACGTCCGACACGCTAAACGCCCGCCCCGTACTCGTGTAAACAATTATTCATCCGGTAGATACGATTTGCTCCATTTCTCAATTAGTCCCGAGCGGGCGGAGGGCCGTGGCTTGAGTCATTCTTACCAATACCAGCCGCTTCCGGTCAGGAGAACCAGGAAGACTCTTCTAGATTCACGTTTTTATTTTTATGATCGCAAACGCTCCGCGTCTTCTCGCTTTCGTGCGGCGTTCGCGGTTGACTCGTTTGCGTCACGGAACCCTTTGAAAGCTGCAGTAAAAAGCGAATGGCGTATATTTCGCGGTGGCAATTTATTTTCTAGCAAACGAACACCGAGGAGGAAAGTTCGACGACTGAATCCTTAAGGGAGGAAGTCGCGAGGCGAAATATTAAGGGTTTCTTGTGATTTCTTTTATAGAGGAGAATAATTTACTTAAATTTGTTGTAACCTTGGGAATATTTTAGGTATGCTTTCGAGGACATTTGTTAAATTTTTCAATTGATTTCACACGGAAACCTTTGAGATGTCAGCTGTTTCCTACAGAAAATTTCATTTGTATCTGGTCTTAGAAAAAGGAAATTTTGATCAGCTAAGAATTATTTATTATTTTTCAGAGAAATATTCGTTTTTGCTGTATATTACACCGAATAGTATAAAATAACAAGCTTTTCATAATCTTTCCATAACCACGAATAGAAGTGATGCGAATTCACGTCAGCGGTCGCGAGTGTATTAATGAAGGATGATTATCGTTTATACTTTTAATAAATACGTACATACATATATATGTTACATTCGCATTGATAAAAGAAGACAGATAAATAGAGTATCGCGTTGTCTTTTCTTTTTCTACGCGTCTTTTACGTTAACGAAGGATGGCTATCGTTTATACTTTTAATAACGACACACACATTTTACATTCGCATTAATAAAACAACAGAGATAGATGGAGTACCTCGTCTTTTTTCTCTTTTTAACGTTGTTACATTTCCACTCACAGACAAGCCTTTGTCTCGTCTGCTCTGTCTGTAATATCTCTATCGTCTTATTACATCCGTGCACGGCGTACCACTTGCAATATAAACAATGTACACCGATCCCACCTCGCATCCGCGACCGACGAAAGGCGGCGACGTTCGTCACGAGGCGACGCCAACATCCCAAGCAGCGAGCGGCAGCTTCGAAACCGGCCCTAAGCCGTGACTTTTTCAGAACTCGACATTTTTTTCTCACGATACCGGTGTCTCGGGGGATTCGACGTTCCCCATTCGGCGCGGTGGTTTCCGTCGTATTTACTTTCGAGGCACGGGCATAAATTAGTAGTACGTGCCACGCGTGTAACGTATACCCCCGTCCCCTGATTGGAGAGATTAGAAGGATTATAGAGCTCCTTTGGTCGCGGTCTCGGGCACTCGATTTTCTCGGTCGTTCGATTGCATTCTGTAATCGTTGACTGGAGCAGGACCAAGCAAACGAGCGGCGGCCGTGCGTCTTAGCCTGCTTGACAGCCACTCGGAACAGTCGGTTTTCTTTTTCCACCGGCGCCGCGGTATCGTACGGTGAGAATCTTAATGTTAATACCGGCGTGCAGCGCGGATGGCATCTGTGTGTTTGCCCGTGACTGCAGATCCGCCGATAAATAACGCTTTTTAATGCCTTATTCGTGCCACGCATCGGCTATCGCATTCACGTGTCTCGCCGAT
Organism: Hylaeus volcanicus; assembly: GCF_026283585.1. Lineage (NCBI taxonomy): Eukaryota > Metazoa > Arthropoda > Insecta > Hymenoptera > Colletidae > Hylaeus > Hylaeus volcanicus. The sequence continues at coordinate 5,365,471 of NC_071976.1, read as the reverse complement.
CTACGAGCTTTCGACGATGCAAAGCAGTTGTAACTAAGGATTGTCACCTGTCCGACCCATTCGTCGCCCGTCACGTTTCGATAAATACATCGGCGCACGGGCGGCTTTTTCTTTCCGCTACTTCGCGTACGTGCTGATCTTTTTTCTGCGCGGAAACATCGTGTTGTTTGTTGCGACCGTGGTGGCGCGATCGCTTCTGGCGTTTCGACAGATTCGCAGGTAATTTAACCTTCCGGACCTGGTGTCCACAATTGAGGACACGAAATTTAAAAGTTACCGAAGCTATCGTTTAGGGGAAATGTCTTCTTGTTTGTGAGGAAAGATCAGTTTTCCTTGAAAATTACACTATTAAAATTTATTTTGTATTTTTTCCATAGTAATTTTAGTCCAAGTTGAGGCTAAAAATTAAATTGGGGTTAAGCCTTTGGTATACAATGACGAGTTAGCCATCCATAAATAATAAAGCGGTTATATTCAATTCGCCATTTTGTAGTTCATAATTTCA
>NC_071976.1:5356517-5364956 GCF_026283585.1 Hylaeus volcanicus | reverse complement strand
TTTCAAATTCAAATTTAGTATCAGCCACGTCGGAAGCCTTTTTTATATTTCATTTATATACAAATACGACCCTTCGTCGAGGAATAAGTCGGCTATATCAAATTCACCATTTTTATTTTGTAATTTTAACTTCAAATTTAGAATCAGCAACATCGAGAACTTTTTGAATACTTCGTCAACATTTAAATACAACCATCCATCAACAAATAAATGGATTATATTCAATTCGGTATTTTACATATCATAATTTCAACTTGGAATTTGAAATCAGCGACCTGGCAAACCCTGATGCATAAACATACATTTGAATCCGAAGATTCCGTCGACTTTCGGTCGGGTTTTCTAGAATTCGGACCGCTGCGCGTCTTGATAAAGCGATTGGACTCGTAGTTTGAGTTTCATTGAACGTCCCTGGGCAGCATAAGACCACGAGGGATCACGGGATATTTTATGAGATACGGTATTCCCGTCTCGTCTATTTATTTTTAAAGCGTCGATGAACACGCTTCCCGGTTATATTTCCGCGGGGCTGGTCGCGCCGCGTACGTTTGCAATAAAAGGAGGCGATCGAACAATTTTTTCGTGGACATAAAGTGTCGGTATTTCTGCGTCGTAAACTTCCCTCGTTATCCTGCCAGCATCCTGACGCAACGTTCATATCCCTCGCATATACATACGTGTGAAGAAACCGTGGAGACGAGGACCTCGAGGATTCTCGATTTTCATTCAACGAATGCTCGTCTACGCTAGAATTATGCGTAACGCGTTGCGGTGTACGGACATTCTTGCCGCATCGACATATATTTTTTACACGCTTTTTATTGGCACGAGCGCGCCACAAATGAGATGCACGAATCCCGCACGATTTTCGCTCTTTTGGAAACGCAGCAAACTCAAGCGAACTTCCAACGAAGATCTCTGTTCGATAAGATCGGGTATTCTGTAATAAGAAAATTAAAATTTTCTTACGTTGTTGTTTTCTTCTTCGTTTTAGAGGTATTTTATTTAGGTAAATTATTTATAATTAGATTACAGTTGTTTATGCAAATATTGCAAATTCATATTTTCTCAGGTACAGAAAAAGAATTTAAACTTGAAAAAAAGTGTATCTAATTTTCGAAATGGTATAATACGTACAGAATTGTTGATATTTTATATATTTTTGCATTTTTGTATATTCTCATATAGATTAACACAAATTTCATACTATAATATACGCACGCATGATTAAATAATATTGTATATACGTATTATATGTACACATATATTAATTTCCTGATTCTTATTCTATATTCTATATATTTTATATAGTATTTTAATATATTGCATATACATAATACATTTTTATTGTGTATTTCGCACACAAACAAGAGAATATTAATAACATTTTTCTATATTTGATGGTCACACTTACTATGTTGCGCTGAATTTTTATTTTACGACGTCTTTTAGGATAATTATTTTTACGATTATCGACTTCAATTAGAATTATTTCGAATCTCTTATTTATAACATCAAATAACCAATATCTCTCGATGTTGTATCGATATTTCGTTTGCGCGCATAAAGATTTCTCTCTCCGACTGTATCATAATGTTCGCATTAGTATAAATTAGGTTGCATTCGCATTTGATGTCGTACAAGACTCGTTGAATGATCTTCCTCCATTTTTCAACTAGACATATACGTACGTGGGCATTTACGATGGAGAAGTTACCCACCTACGGGTTAAGAGACTAAATGTCATTAAATTCGATCTTTATAGTGCGTTTGACGATATAATAACTCCAACGAACTGATAGAAGGAACAGAAATGGCCTTTAATAAAGATATGTCTGAAAATGAATCGTAACAGAGACGTTCACTTATTCAAGTTGTAAGTGTACATCATTACAGGTACACAGACAGAACAATGCATAGTTAACTGGTGATATACGATCTCATGATAGAATTGTCTAGAATTTATTCTTATAATAGATGACATGTAAAAACACCGTGTAGCAATTTATTCGTAATGTTTATACGATAGAGCAGTTACTGAGATGTTCAGCTAAGAATGTGACTTAGTTGTAATTTTTATTGTGAAAAGTTTACCAAATTTACCTGAAATATACCAACATATTTTACGATTAATTTTCCTTTCATCCATAGATACTACAAAACTCTTCTCACGCAAAACCCGATAAAGAGACCTCTAGAACGACCACAGAAGTCGCATCGAACAACTGCCATTCCAGAGTCAATAGCGAAAGTAATTTCCTATCGCGACATAGTCGTCCCGCGTGTAATCCCATCTCGCGCTTCAATCTCCGCCTGAAACCGCAACGCAATTATCTTTCACAATACAGATCATCCGTTTATTTATGCGTGCTCGCAACAAACATAAACGTCAGGCGTGCGAAAGCGGCCATCCATTCCGCTTACCGACCATTAGAAACGACTATAAAATCGCCGACCACTGCATAAGCCTGCGTCGGCGAAGACACCCTTTCAACCGTCCGCCGAAAGCGAACTGGAAGAAGACATTTCTTTCCGATTGGCCTTCATAATTCACATTATGCTTGGACTCGAGAGGATCGGCCTCGTCTCCGCCGCGACCGAGGGCGGGATGAGGCCACCGTCGCACGATATAGATTTTTATGGCCCGCGTAAATCTCGCGACCGGCTCAAGAAGCGACCAGGAAACGTGAAAGGCGCGGCCAATTCTCTAATGATACTGATTTATTACCGATGGTTTGTTCCGGTAAGTTATTATTCCCCGTAACACACGCGCAGGACTCTAAACTCTCGGCCCCAGACATCTTGCGCAGGATACGTTCAGTCGACACCGAGATGCTTTGATTATTGTCCATTCAGAAGATACTTTCTTATTATGACACCATTTTGTCGTTTTTCAATATTTTCTTCTTATCGTAGTTCGTACAATAACTCATACAGATTAAGAACCTTTTCCATTTGTTTCAGCACTCTGGTCGGAGCACTCTGGTCGCGATCAAGCACATTTGGTTATTAAAAAGGAAACTCTGGTACCCCTTCTGGAAAACCCTTTATTTTTATTCACCATCTCTCATTTGAATAAAATTTTGTCCAGCTCTAATAGAAATCTAACGCTCACAGAAGCGTACGTACGCGTATCGGAAGTCCAAAAGAACTTGTTACCCAATTCCTGCGCGCCGAATGGTAAAAAAAAAAAAAAAACGAGTCGCGTAACGAGCGTTCAGGAACAGTTATTAGAACCCGTTGTCAAATAAAACCGTTGACAAATTGATGCGTGCTATAGAACAAATTTTACCAAAGAGAAAGTAGCTGGACGGACGCGGAGCTGGAGTCGAGCAAACAAACCCAATTATTTCCCATCAAGTCTCGGTCAATATAAACATTTTATTACTGTTTACTTTCTACGGTTAAATGGTCGAAGAAACGCCTTCGTGTCCGTCGCTTTCGTGCGACTTCGCTACTGTTAATTTCTTCTACAAATCGAACTATTCTCTCACGCGCTGGCGGAGAAGGTTCGCGCTATAAATTCGAAGCTGAAGATTCTTCCATCGTGCGGTAGTCCCACGAGATCGAAGGAAACGAATCACGTGCATCAGGTATCCTATCGACGACAGCGGTGATGCTATCTGAAAAGTTTAGGTGTAAATTGCCAGTTGAGTCAATGATAGGCTCTGTGTAAATATTAAACGTCATGGAGGATTTAAATCAATCGACGACTTTTTCATTTTTGGGAACTGGCTATTAGAAAGCAATTTTATTTTTACATTCTCACTCTTTCAAATTTGAGGATGTGTGGTCCTTCTTGGTCTAGGAACAGTTTTGGCTATTGAATTTTAATTGAGTATTTTTTTAAATAGTATTCTAGTAATGTTTGATTAATAACTTGCATTTGTGTGGAATGAAATTAAAACGATCCTTTTGTAGGCATGTGTTTGTTTAGTTGATGACATATTAAAGAAATACTATTTCTGTTAATGAAAAATACCACTATTCGATTAATCGTAACAGTACTTGTTGACTTCATTCTGCAATACATTGCTTCATGGTCTCCGTGATTTCCCCTCGGATGAATGACTCTGTAAAATTCCAAAATATTATTGAAAGTTAATAACATCGTTACAGCCCGTCGAGCCAAATTTTTATATTGAAAAAATAGTTGATGACATATGAAAGAAATACTATTTCCGTCAATAACTCCATTACTCGTAACAATATCGAGTAACAAAAAGTAAAAAAAGTAACTCGACAGACAATAAGAAAAAAACTCTAAGAAACTTGAACCAAGATCCATAAAGAATTACCTAGAAAGGCTACACGTTTAGAAAATATCGTCTTCAATTAAATTTTATTCTCTCACGTGTCGCGTCTGCTACACATCTGTAGCACTTTCTTTTCCACTTAGTTTCCCATTCTTCGGGTAAGCGCGATAAATTCGAGCCTGAAAAGGCTTCCATCCCGCGGTAGTCCCACGAGAAAGAAGGTAACGGCTGATGGCTCATCAGGTATCGAGCCCGACGACAGTGCGTCGGCGATGCTATCTTAAAGGTTTAGGTGTAAATTCTCAGCCAGGCCAACGATAGACCCGGGGGTTGCGCTCTAACGCTGTGGAAGATCCGCATTAGCAGATGGCTCGCCTAATAATCTGTCACCGGCTCCTGCCAACGTGCCATTAAGTGGGCGTCAATGAACCGCGTGGATTTCCTATGTGACGGCGTTGTTGAAACGTCGCGTTCCACGTAAATCGACGCACGAGACAGCCGTGGCTCGCTCGTAATCAACATACATCAACAAACTAATTAATAATAATGGCTGATCGCCGTTCTCGCGTGTGCGCGACTAGGCAACCGGTAATTCTACAATATACGATCGATATAAACTTTCGCGCGTTTAATGAAAAAGAGCATCTCGACTGAGTAATCGCTGGTCCCGTTTAAGTACTGAAAATAATTTGCTGTAAATCGGACGAAATTACAACAGCGGCGAATACAGTCGTCTAGAAATGCTAATCAAGTGTCTCGTTTGATGGTCTGTACTAGAGTTTTCGAAATTATTTAATGGGTTTCGCGATGCAAACGAGCTTTTTGTGAATAATTGCGAATGGTAATTGAGAAATATGAAATGAAAGAGTTAATGGATGAACTTTCTTCATCTAATGTTTGTCGAATTTAAACCGTTTGTACAAAATATTAAACGTATTCTGTGAATATTCATAAATATGACATTAATATTTATTTGTCATCGTAGTAATTGTAAGCAGTATTTATTTATTCTTTATTTCTTTGCCCAATAAACAGTATAATATAATAAGAACTTCGATTCTGTTTGAATCGGTAAATCTTGTGACGAAATTGAATAACAAACATCCAGAAAGAACACTTATATAAAATTGCACTCTAATGACAGCATAGGAAAACTATATTAATATTTTTGCATACTACAATTTAAATTTTCATGTTCTATTAATAAAACTACATTATTAATAGTAATATACGAAAGAAACATATCAAACATTTCTTCGTAATAAAACTGACTTCATTTTACTTTCGACGATAACAATTTTCATGAAATTGTGAAAAATTACATTTTTCACAATGTATGTGCAAGAAATGAATTTGATATAAATATTTCGACAGTCAAAACAGATGCGACCGGGCTAGGAGAGACATCGCAATGCACGAGGAATTCACGTTTCATAGCAAACGATACTTCGCTTGGAACGCCAACACGAAATTCGTCGTCACAGTCGCACGGAAGAGCGCAAAATGTCCAGACTAACATTGCCGCATCTATTTTCATCCGACATATTTTAGATGCTCCGCTATCGAATCCGACAGGGGAAGCGAGTCGCGCATCGGCTCGTGGCAGAAGAACAGACCGCCAGAAAATATAAGTTAGGAGACAGATATAACGTGTTTGATCAAACAACGTCACCGTGATGATGTTTGCCGCGTAGAAGACTTATCGTCTTCGTTATATTCTTTTTTACGGATCCGTAGCAATATTATCAACGACACGCGACGGAGACTTGTCTTCCTTCGTTTCCGTAGTTCGTATCTCAGAAATAATTATTTCGGAGCAGAAACGGCCGTTGATCCCTATTTATAAGTTTTAATCTCGTAGAATATTCTTATACTGCTGGCCATAAGTGGAGAAAGTGGCATAAGATGACGAAGAGCTGTAAAACTGATTTTCATTTAATTGGCAAAAATTTGACATGTAGCGTCGTCTATGCATTGTTGAACGAATCAATTGTCTTCATAATTATTCATACATTACGTAGTATTTATTTTTGAAGTATAACGGTTTAAATTCAACAAACACTTACTAGACGAAGAAAGTTCGTCCATTAACTCCTTTGAGTGTTCATAAAAATGAATCGAGATATATTAGGTGGCCTGGAAAGTAATGCGGTTTATTTTACATTAAATTCAAACAAATTTTTAATCAATTCCTTTTTTTAATCAATTATGTAGTCGCCCTCGTTATCAACAGCTTTTTGCCATTTAGTGTAAAAATGTTGAATGCAAGATCGATAAAAATCAATGAGCTAGTGAGTGATAAACAAGTATTTCAAATTGAAAAAACGACATTACTTTCCAGTCCACCTAATAGTTGATAGAATTTTATTACTTGCTCTCTGAAATAATTATTGTTATATCGAGGTAACGTGTACCAGTGTCTGATCATTAAAAATGATAAGAGTGAAATATTCCTTGTCCTGTGATGTATTTAATTTTAATTGAAACTCTGCTTAATTGAATTGAATTTTCGGATGTAAATGTAAATGCGTATTCTTAATAGTACGGCATTCGATTGAATATATCCCGCTGGAGATATTTCTGCGTGTGAATTAAAAGACACGTCTACGATCGGCGTCAGTGATCAACTGCCTAGTTAATCTATTCGTTCAGCTCAGTTAGCACGTATACTAACAAGTGATCATTGATATTCATTGTAAGATCGTAATACCAACAGACGTGGGATGTGTGTCCGATCGAAGGTAGGATTTACCGTATAGGCGTTTAATTATCCTGTATATTTAGATTTTCTATATTATATAATGGAACTTCTTCTTTCACCATCTCTCACGCGAAGCTAAAATTATTCGTCCCACAGTACATTCTCAATACCTTTCGATCCTTTACATCACACTATCCGGTCGTTTATCCAATGTAATTCCTCCAGCATCAACGCTAAAAAATTCCCAAATTCCAGCCTAGATAAATCAAACATGAAAAGTAGATAGCACAGATTGCCAGGGTGAAAAAAAAAACGATATAAACGTCCGGCGAAATGATTTATCGTTCGCGCTTAGTTTTCTATTCGCGCCAAAGACGCGAGCTCGCGTCGTGCTTGACCAATGATGCACGACGAGCTGGCACGCTTATCAAAATACGAAGCAAAGGGTGAACCCAGCTGAGACAACTGTTGAGTGATTCTCCGGGATTCTCTACTACGATTCGTCTAATCGCTTCGAACAGACGAATCAAAGCAGAGAATCCAAGAGAATCGCTCGACAGTTGCGCAACAGTTGTCTCTGCAGAATGCAACCAAAGTGTCAATAGCGTCTAAGCAAAGAGGGTGGAAGAGTAGGATCTTTTTCTACCCCCAATCGGTTCGAATAGACGAAAATTCAATCGAATCAAAGCAGAAAATTCAAAAGACTCGCTTAACTGTTATTTTTCCTGAAGTGTCAATAGCGTCTGAGCAAAGAGTATAGAAGAGAAAGATTCTTTTCTATCCCTAATCATATTATAAAAAAAAACCTAACACGTATATCTGACTCTACCTTCTACGGTTACTTGCACGAAGAAACAAAAATCAATCTCAGATGATAGATTTGGAAAAGAAAAACAGATAAGCAGCTAGAAATGGTAACGCGCCAACAACAGGCATTAGAAGGATACCAAAAAAATCCTCGCGAAGCAGAACTGGGTTTGTACGATTGCAGAGAACAGGATGCATTCGCCGGAGAGCCTGCAGTCACGACAATTTCCCCAGTTCTCGATGGAGACGATGATGAGAGACGAGGCTAATTCGCGAAACGGTGTCGGAGGCATCCTAGAGCCCCAGCTCCGAGGAAGAGTCACGCCCTCCTCGTTACCCATGGCTCTCCTTTCTCCTTACTCCTTTCCCTTTTCGCGATAATATCTCGACAAATACCGACCCAGGGAACCCTTTAGCATCGGCCAGGCTGCCGCCTGCACGCGTAATGCCCTAAAATTAAACAGCCCACGGCGCCAGGGGCGAGCTCGACGTCACGTTGCTCCGAATCAGCCTGGATCATCCGATAGAAAGGGATCCTACTCTTCCATCCTCTTTGCTCAGACGCTATTGACACTTTGGTTGCATTCTGCAGAGACAACTGTTGCACAACAGTTGAGCGATTCTGTTGGATTCTGTGTGTCGATTTGTCTATTCGAAGCGATTAGGGATAGAAAG
>NC_071976.1:5330119-5356507 GCF_026283585.1 Hylaeus volcanicus | reverse complement strand
TTGGATGCATTCTGCAGAGACAACTGTTGCACAACAGTTGAGCGATTTTCTTGGATTCTGTGTGTCGATTTGTCTATTCGAAGCGATTAGGGATAGAAAGGGATCCTTTTCTACCATCCTCTTTGCTCAGACGCTATTGACACTTTGGATGCATTCTTCAGAGACAACTGTTGCACAACTGCAACATCATCGTGTTCATCGCAAGCATAAACTACAAAATGATGTAATAAATGAGGAGCTTCCAAGGAATATTAATATAAATACCATAACAATTAAATCAATTTTCTTTTTAATCATGTATTAAAAAAGGTATAGTTTATGAATTCTTCCTTTCAGTAGCAACTAATAGCCATAGCAGAGTGTTCATCACAACCGTAAACTACAAAATAACGTAACCGATAGAGGATCGAACTCTTCTTCACAAGAATTAAATGAATACTACATTTTTATTTCAAATTATGTTCATGTTAGACAAGAATAATTTATAAATTGTTGTTAATTGTAAATTTATGAATAATTTATAAATAAAGAGCTTCCAAGGAATATTAATATAAATACCATAACAATTAAATCAATTTTCTTTTTAATCACGTATTAAAAAAGGTATAGTTTATGAATTCTTCCTTTCAGTAGCAACTAATAGCCATAGCAGAGCGTTCATCACAACCGTAAACTACAAAATAACGTAACCGATAGAGGATCGAACTCTTCTTCACAAGAATTAAATGAATACTACATTTGTATTTCAAATTATGTTCATGTTAGACAAGAATAATTTATAAATTGTTTCTACCAGTGACAAGTGGGAATACTAATCATAGATTTAAAACACGAATGTGCTCAGGCTTGTATCATTGTAGAAGTATAGTAGAAAACCTGTTATAATCCGGACCACGCGAGAGTACATATTTAGAAATTCTTATTACTCCATTTATTCGTTCGCGGACCGTGTTCCATTATGAACATCCAAGGAGCACATACGCGTGGCCTCAGCCGTAATAATTGTTGATAATCGCAGCGCGAGACACAGCAGAGAAACGGCAACCCGATGAGAGTGCAAGATCCTCGTTTACAAGTGGTACGATAAGCGATGATACAAGCAGATCGATAGACTATCTGAAAGTCAGATCGCTCATGGGCGATGCCGATGAAAGTGTACGTAAATAGATCGGCGAGCATGTACGTCGTAAGATAATCGTACGAAGGAAAACGATACGACTTATAAATAAACGGCGCCATTGTTCCAGGCAATTATTGAACTCATTTTACAATTGCACGCGACCATCCGACGCCACTCTGTCGCTTCGCGACGATACTACAACGTGTACGAATACGTCTGAGCGTTCGTTGATTCATAATCCGATCGACCGATATTATAATTGAATGAGAGAATTTGAATAGACCAGATATGTTCAACGTTTGGGGCCAGGTGTAGGTGTTACCCTAAATACAGGGTGTCCCAAAACTCGGGGAGGAGCCGGAAATGGGGGGTAGCTGAGACGATTCTGAACAACAATTTCCTTCGCAAAAATGTCTGTATACTGCTGCTCGCATACTATGAAACAAAATTATGCAGCAAAACTTTCCCATTCTACAAATGCACACGACTCTGTCAATATTGATTGCGTCGAGACAAGTTTGTTTTTTACTTTGTAGGTAATTAATAATTAAGAGAAGATTAACGAAGCTCGTTTGACAACAATTTTAACAAGTAATTGGAAAAGAAAGAAGTCTGTATGATCATTTTTAATCGAGTTAAGCCATTTTGAAGTTACTCGTACGATTTTCAACTTGCATTGTATGAAAATATACTGCGTATATATTTTGCACATATTAGAAAAGTATAAGATACAGAATTTTGAATTCTTGTCCTAAATATTATATATCCCTCGTTTTCTAAAGATTGATATAAACCAAGTATGATTATAACAAACTACGTAGTTTTAAAGTTGCAGTATTTTATACGCCAAGACTTTTGTTTACACATTCTCCAACGATATGGTTTCAACAGCGTTATTTTTACAGAAAACGAATTTGGATAGGATTCGTGATTTTGGTGCGGTTTCAAAAATAAGTACTACGACAAACGAGCAATTATGTGGTTTTCAATTGACACGAAATAAAACGTTAACCTCTTTGATATTTTCACGAGTCTGCCAGTCGACGTGTTGAAGCAACTTTCTTGAACAAACAATTGTTCTCATAATGAAAGGCGCGAGCTTGTTGCGCTCACTTGAAAATCCCATTATAAATTCGACGCACGAAATCGTCGGCACGCTTCGCACCTCCATCACTGTAAGTCGATAATAATCTGGTGATTCTGCACGCAAACGCGATATCAAACTAATATCTCGTACGTGCACGAGCTGCTAAATTAACGAAACCCTTCGATAGCTCGTCCGTGTTCTCCCTGATAGATAATGACAGATTCTAGTAGAAATTATTTTTATCGTTTTTTAAAAAAATGTCTATGAACCAACCGTTACAATATTGTATAACCATTTATTCTAACACTATCGAATTTGTCTTTATTTATCACCTTCGGACGTTCCACTGTTTATCACGATATGTTAATTGACTTTGAAGCAACTAGTAGTAATTCTCTACAATTTATAAATAAAATCTGATGAATATTAATTAACGTGTCACCCGGATTATTAAAACAGAAAGTCACGTATATTACACCTGCGCAATTAATTTTCAGACCTACTTTAACCAGCCTTTTCTTTCTCTTTTTATGAATACAAATTAACCGACTGGTACATTTTTTGTATAATTCTTGGGGCACAACTAACGCAACGAGAATCACTCTGCGCAACAGCACACGTCCCTTCGGCAGTCATTCGTGGCAAAAACAAGAAGTCCGAGTACTCCGGTGGTTCGAGGCACGCCTTTAACGCACGACGAAACGAGCGAGCGACTTTATTAATTATTGCCGATCGCGTCTAAGAAATAAACGTACCCGTACGCGGTGTAAATTAACGCGTCGGGGTCGCTGCAAAACACGGTGCGTTGCACCTCCTACTTTTACTGAACCGCAAATTAAAATCGAAGATGATCGTCTCGGATGGAAGGTTTCGTTTACATTGCGAACGCCGAACGCTCGCAGCTAAAAAGAAATTTATGCAAATATCATAATCGTGGGATGCGATATTATCCCCCGATAAAAGAAAAAGAAACGGTATCGAACGTTCTTGTGATTTAGATGTAAGATATAATCGTCTCATTTTAATATCGCGTAGCTCTGCGATCCATTTGACTTTCTAGGAAGTAATCTACTTTCGTATAACTTTAAAAAAAAATATTTTAACCCTTTTTTAACCATTTTGTAGTTTATGGTTGTGACGAACACTCTGCTATGGATATTAGTTGCCACTGAAAGAAAGAATTTATGAACCTTTCATTTTTTAATATATAATTCACCATGAAATTAATATTCATTTTATTTTCACAAAGAAATATTTACTTCTCTCAAGTCCTGTGTTGATTACGTCACTTTTGCAGATTGTGATTCTATCGCGTACTTTACTTTGGCTATTGTTCTCTTGATTCAATGAAAATGCAATTAGTTTATAGGCATGATATAACATATCGTACCGAAGTGTAGTTCCATTGTTACCAATCCTATCGAGCATTCTTCTTTTAAGATAAAGTAACATTTAAAATTACTTTTCATGACGCAATCTAGAGTTTGAGAAACTCCGCAATCGCTGTACCTAGATATCTACTATCTAGGGTGTTGGAATAGTTTCATATCGAAATCGATCCACGTCCTAAAACAGATCCATTAAATTGTACAAGGGAATCATATTACGGTAGTAAATTAAATAATTGGAAATTACATTAAGTCAATGTGACAAAGCTCAGAAATATAGAATATTCTCTAATCTAAACTGTATCTTTGAACCAATAAGAATCGATACTACAACCTTCGGCTCAATTAAACTCGACATAGACTAGAATATGTCAAATTCAACATCACCGACCACGAACTCACGTCAGTCAGCCACAATAGCACAGAACGTAGCAGATCTGGTAACAGTCAGCTCGATACTAGAAGAATTCGTTAGTTATAGGTTCGATGTGATACCTGTGCACTTGGACTCGTGAAACACAGCACCGTCGTATAAAATCTGATACCAACGCTTGCAAACTCATGAAACCTGGTATCAACAATGCAGAGCTCAGGAATCCCGCCGGTAACTTTACAGGATTACTCGTGTCCCATAATCTCAACCCCGGTCTCGTAAAACCTGACACTGACGAGCCAAGGTTCTTACAGGTTCATGTGTATTTCGATAAAAGGTGATGACCCATTAGTGTACATAAAGTTAAGAATGTCGAAAAGCGACCTTACAAGTTTGCACAGCGACTATACAGTGGGTGTGGTAAATATTCGCACATGGATCAATTTTCAAAAAAAACTGTATAAACAATGATATTCTACATATTCTTGGAAATCTCTGGAATAGATAAAGTACAAAAAAATTAGTTATTTATATAAGTCGTGAAATTAACGAGAAAAAACATTAAATCGGTAGATTTTTCTATTCAAAGTTTGATTAATATTAATTGGTAGTTGACAGACCACATTCAGAACCAGAGACTTTGATCGAAGAAGCACGAATAGTAACAGTGTTTAGATTCACTGAACCAACTGAGAGATACAAGGAGTCAAATACAAACTACCATATAGCTGATGATTCTGGAGTCAAGGAACCCAGTATCACTCGGTCCCAGATTCGCAGTGTCAAAGAATGGATGGTTCTGTCTTCATAAAGTTTTAATAAGAAGGCTTTCATAATTTCAGAACTAGACATTATCTGTTCATAAACTCATGGCATCTGTCAGAGATGACAACAGACTCGAGGAATACGATAACAACAGTCTGTTCTAGACATGCAAGCCTTGATACAGGTGATCTTGATCTCATAGAACTAGATACCCGTCGACCTTGGATTCGTAGGACACGATAACGTCTGGTTATGGACCCGTGGGATGTGGTAGAGACCACTTCTAGACTCGTTGGGCCTGACACTATCTGCTTCGGAATAGCACAATTCAATATTAGCTAGATTTGGATTCGTGGAGACGAATGTCACTTGTGGACTCTAGGGATTCAGGGAAATCAACACAAGTTCTGAACTCAAGAGGCTCAGTTTGGATTCGACGCGTCATGAAACTCAACACCAGAGGGCAAGGCAAGATTTTAAGACTTAGGGTTTAGGAACCTTGAGGGTCCTAGAAGTTCTAGAATTTTTCAAGTTCCACGAGTCTCCTGGATCTCTGTCGTCCTTAAGACCTCCAAGTTTTTGGAATTCCAAGGTTCTCAGTATAGAATCTGTAATCACCATTAAATGCCAAAGTTTTCCTTCTTCCAGACGACAGATGGCAATGAAAAACATCATTATACTTACGTATGTATTATATTCATCGTAAGTCACTTATCAATTTCATCACCAATTTTATTTATTCCAAACATTATTAAATGCCATATTGTTTTTTATATATATTAAAAAGACCATGTGGTTGTTAATTTGATACATAAAACTTGTAAGTCTTTTAATATGTCTAATCTTAAACACTGCTTAGGCTCTTGTACACTCGACCTTAATTCACTATAAAAAAAAAAAACTAGGTCCAATTAAAAGGTGTGCTGGAATGTATTACGTCGATATTGGAAATATACTTTGAAAGTTAGTCCAACGTGAATTTGTAATACGTTGATCATTAGGATCGTAAGGTTAAGCACTGGATAAACGTATCGAGACTAAATTTTTCCAGCCAGGAGCACATGCAAGTATCCTTGATACCGACATACAGCAAAAGATAGTAAATTAATCTGGTCGTAAATTCCAAGCCTAACAAGTTACTGAAATCGTTACTTCGGTAAATAACGTTTAACGTACATTAGTACTACTTCATAAAAAGGGGGGAAAAAGAAATATAATCGTCGATGGCGCAATATAGGTAACAACATTGCTATAATAACTTTCTAATCTAGCGAATAGTGCTTAAACACGAGAAAAATGATAATCTGGCGCCGTAAATTCAGCCAGATCAATCCAACGAGAGCATTATCTCCGAAGATTGAACGGCTCGAGGGAACTGCTCTTGCCGAAGTCTAATCCTAATGTAAGTACCAGCCGAGAGTGTCTAGTTTCGCGCGTTATATCAGCATTAAATCTTCTGGAAGATAACACGGTCTCTACCTAGTTCCGCGGCGTGAGCTTCACCTCGAGCCGGCCGCGAGAGAATGAAAATTTACAGGTGGCGTAAATTCTAGGGTGGATGCGGCCATTCTTGGAACAAGACCGCGGATAATTGAAGCGGATGCAATCGAGAGAACTGAGGTGCCGAAACGGGTCTTAAACGAGCTCGAAAGATGAGATAAGGGCCCTGTAATACTCGCCAAGATGAATTGCATCGTGCACACGGGGTGAACCCCCCGAGGTTCGTCATATTTTATGGCTCATTTTGTTAGTCTTTACCGTCCGTTCCGCGTATCGATGGTGGTCGCCTTTAAACCTTGAATATTTAACTAACTGCGTCTCGAGAACAGCCGAAATTAGCGAAAGAGACTTGCTGCGTGTATCCAACTTAACGGCTCAGGGTTATTGTCTTCGTAATTGAAAGGGAACGGTGAAGGTAACGTTTCGTGTTTTTTTAGAAATTAAGACATTTCTTTCGTTAGAAGGAATTTTGTTAGATGTAATTAATAGGAATGATATTTATCAGGACGAAGGATGATTCCTGGATGCAATGTTGAGTCATCCTGATACACATACATACATAACGTTTCGTGTTTTTTAGAAATTAAAACATTTCTTTCGTTAGAAGGAATTTTGTTAGATGTAATTAATAGGAATGATATTTATCAGGACGAAGGATGATTCCTGGATGCAATGTTGAGCCATCCTGATACACATACATATATATATATCGACGTAAATTCCAATATCGACGTAATACATTCCAGCACACCTTTTAATTTGACCTAGTTTCATTACTCAATTTTTTTTTTTTTTTTTATAGTGAATTAAGGTCAAGTGTACAAGAGCCTAATTAGATTTTTCAGATATATCTTCTTAATTGATTTTAAGAAACACATCAAATATATGTACGTCCTTGTTTATCAAATATATTTCTACATCTTCAACTGTATTTCAAGTATAATTCCTAAAAATAATGTTGCAACAAACATTTATGACATGTGAAAACTGAATCGTCAAAACCATATTTTCCGAAGATTAATGAGCAAATCTTCCTCTTTTTGTGATTCAAAACGTGAAATCCCAACTGCGACGAAATCGATGAATAAAATACTTAATAAATGAATGTCTTCGTAACATATTTGAAAACCAAGCTTCGAGCTCCAAATATCTCTGTTACCTCGTCGTACGATTACTTTTCACAAAATTGCAGTGTTCCAAAGCTGTTTCGCAGGCGATTCGAAGTGCACCTTTAATTTTCCGATGGAGCGTATTTACCAAAATTGATCGAACGCTAATTTCACCGCAAGCAATATAAGTGGATTTAATACAAACGTAATTCCGTCTTATTTACTCGAACACGTGATTTCCCGAACCACACCTGAAATTCCTATTGAGGTCTCGAAACAAAGTACGCACCTTATTCTTGAAATTCCAACTGAATTAATTTACACGATACTTGGTACAGAAATTGCTCTATTAAATCTAAAAGTCGAGCGTTGAAGCTTGGAAACTCTCTACTTTAAATCGTCCCGCATAGTGGGATAGTTACTCCTCGCGGAACATCGAAGCTGTTTCGCATCCGACCCCGAGATCTCGTTTAATTTTGCGGCGGAGTGTATTTACGAAAACCGAGCCACCGCTAATTTCGCCGCAATCAGAAGGAATCCGGTAATTCGCGTGACTCTACGATAAAAATTTTTTCGCGCTATTTTTAGAGCGGCGGTCTCTGTCGAGAGACCAGTATCTTCGCGGCCGGTGCATCGAACCCCGCGATCGGTTCCAAGATTGAGATAAGCGGCTTGCGAAGAAATAAGTAGTTTAAGCCTGTTCGCGTGGCCTGGAGATTGGTCTGACGTAGCTTCCCACCGAGAAGTGGGGATGTTTTATGCACGGACCCCGTGTTATGCATCATTCCAGGTGGATCTCGAACAGAACCCGTCGAACTCTGGTTCCGTGCGAGGGACACGTTACCGGTCCATCGCGCGAAACGGTGTTTTCGGTGATAAAGTATCGGTTACCGCGAACAGAAGTTAAAGCGGCGATTCTTATCACTCCATTTGGTCGATCGGAGTATTCCGAAACGGTGTGATTAGACGAAGTGGGCTGTGTTCCTAAATATAAATGTCGCACGGAGTGGAATTTAAAAATAAACCGTCTGTGATAGTGCTGTGCCACGAGATATAAATTCACGTATCGAGCAAATATCTGACGATCTGATAATTTGATAATGAAATCGCGTGTTATCGATTTAGATCGGACGGGAAGTGATCTGTTGTAATATAGGCTACACTCGACGGTCGACTCATTTTTTTTTTTTACTACGGGGTGTAGATTGTATATGGTGTTATAGGCCTGGTAGGCTCACGCATCTTTGGTTTTGTATATAAATTTGTAATTCGTCGTTTTAGTACTTCGGGTATTTTTGGTACAACCACTTGGATGTACACCCTTCGTTTGTAAATGTGTGGACACTTACTATTTTCAATGAATTCTATACACCATCAATTACTTCTACAGAACTTTTGTTACCAAATGCTATATTGCATGTATATTTAACAACATTTAATAATATTAAATGTTCCGAGTGCCATATTCAATTTTAAAGTGGAACTGTGGAACTAGATAGAATTGAATGAAGATCCTTCTGTTTTATTCCAAGATAAAATAGGAAAATACATATACACGATTATGTGTGTAAAACATACATTACATACATGAAAGTAATGAAAGGTAACGTCAGTAAGATATGTATACACAATATGGACAGATGATAAAAAAGAAGAAAAGATACAAAAACGAAGTTGAAATTTTGACCACTAGATGGTAGACACGTTCGCTTTTGAGTTTCATTGGAAGATTTCACGTTGAGTGGATAGAACATTCTTATCGAAGAGTCCACTAACTAATTCGGAATGAAACGTTATCGAAACTATTACTTTTTGATCAAAGACCACTACATTTCTTGTTCACAGTCGATACCGATTAAATAAGAGAAAAATAAAGAAACTTGAATTAAATTGAAAAAAAAGTTACTCGAGGTTTGCAAGTACGAGTGCTCGTTACACGTGCGTGAAAGTTAGTGGGCTTGAAATGGGCTGGAAAGGAGGAAAACATTCAAGTTAATAATGATACTCGTTGCCAGAAATGCGTTAACGGTGCAAGCAATTGCGATCATACAAAGCGAGGTCGAATTCGACATAATACTTTTCAGACCTTCTGAAAGATTTAAGCGAAAAAGTTGAAATACTTGTGCAAGTAAACCAAAGATGATATTATCCATGCATTCACAATATCCGGATCCCAAAATATTGAATTTAAGGGTCATTTTTAATCAAACAAATGAATACAATTGAAATTGCAACCATCTATAATTTGGTGGAAAGAAAAGCACATTCGCCAGAAAGGTCTTCACAAGGATGTATTGAAGTTGTTAGTCGCATATATTAATAATAATTTCAGGTTTATTAATGGTAAAATAAATTGAAATACAAAAGTATGAAATTTTAATTGCAATATTAAGAAAAATTCAAGATTTATTTATGACGAAATGCATGTGGAACACAAATGAATAATATTTAACTTGTAATCATTTAAATAAATTATATAGAATAATCCATAAATTTGGATCGTGAAAAGAGGAAGTTTAATTTCCAGAAGAGCATACACACCTAACGTATAATAATAAAAAATTCAAGATTTGTTCATGGCAAAACAAATGGAAACATAAATCATCATACTAATACAATTACTTCTAATTTTTTCCTTTGGAGAACTACACTTTTATTTTTACAAATAGGCCTCCACAAGGATATCTTGAATACGTTACACCCTGACATCGCTAAAAATTCAATGTTTATCTTCAACAAAACAAATTAAAACGCAAACACTTATAAATCCTTCTATGGAAAACAACGCCTTCGATATTACAGAAAGTCCTCTGCAAAGCGCCTTTAACGTTCCCCTCTCTCGCATTAAAAAAATGTCCGGAGTAAAGAAAAATAAATAAAATTCGCGGTTGAAAACGTAAAGTGCGGCAAACTTGTCCAAAGTGCGGCAAACTTGTCCAAAGTGCAGACCTCGAGGAATTGGATGTCGCGCGAGGTTCGGTCTGGGTATCAGGGATGTTTGATAGAGGCATCCTGGTGGGAGAACGTTGGAGGGAGAGTGGGGGCGTGCGTTACGCAGGATTTAGGGTTCCGCGTGGTGGTGAGGAGCCAGGGCCCGGTGGTGGTGAAACGGCCGGCGGCAGCAGCAGAAAGCAGCACCAGCACACACGGTTCCGCCGCTGCGGAGAAGCCTCGCTGCTCTCGGTCGGAGCAGTCTGCGGCGATCTTCGGCCCTCACGGTGTCCCGTTTGGCCATGCGTCGCCTTCGACATCGTCGTCGACACTACTCGAAAATCGATCGTCGACCCTGCTCCAAATTTCACCGTCCGCGGAACTATCGACGTTCGTTCGTGTCCCATCGCTGCACGCCGGAGAACCAACAACGGAGAACGGGAATTCGCGAGTATATCGATCGGGGAACCTTTCCTCCAGAAACGTCGCCTCTGACGTCGTGAAGACAGGAAGTTCCGGTCGCAGAACTCCATCGACGAACAGAATATTTCCAAATCGAACATTCTGTTCCCGATGAAACCGTTTCGTTTCGGACAGTGCACGCACGGAGACCGTCAGGAAAATCGCTTCCGGATCAACTCGAGGTTTCCGGAGCAAGCTATTTTTGATCGAGAGATCGAGAGTCTAGAGATATCGAGCTGTTAGCTGTCGAAAATACAAACTCTAACGTGCTCGTTGACGTTTTCACGGCTGCCTTCGACGATTCCTAACGCCGCCGTCGCGACGGTGACACGATAAGGTCGGTGGAACCGCACACGCACCCCCGAAGTTGCCACGCTTCGCACGCGGGAGGACCAACTCGTACGTGCCGGTCCACCTATCGCTCCACGACTCGACGATCGAGTCAGTGTTGCTCTTGATTTCCGCGCGAGTGCCGGCCACGGCTTGACGGGGACAATAACCGCGATCCCGCTCCTATTCGTTTCCGACCTGTCAAACCGACGATCCGCGAAACGATTACCCTGGATCTTTCGCCGAAGCCTACGATCGATCGATTCGGCGCACGATTCTCAACGATTTCGTCGACGCGTGTGAGAAAATGTTCGGTGTCGCCTGTTCACGGAGTTTTATCGTCGAATAAAGTGTCGAACAGACTTCTCGGAAGGAAACGGTAATCGAAATCGAACCGTACGCGAGTTCCGAAGTGAACCAGTGAATTCTGTGACGCGGCGAGTGTATATCCAGTGATAGAAATTTTGTCACTCCGTTCTCGGTGACTGGATTTTGGAGCGATCGCCGACGGTGAGGTTGTAACGCGTGTTCGGTCGGAATTGAACCTTAGATAAACGATCGTCCGAAGATACCCGCACGCGGGAAGATAGTGTTATCGAAGTGTACGTACCGCGATCTGTATCGACTCGATAAACTTAATTCTGCGGTTATTTTTATGCTTCGCGCGGGAGGAATCGAATTGTTCGCGAGACGTTTCACGTTAGTTCGCGTTATCGGAGACACGTGTCGGCTGGGACAATCGGAAATCTTGGTGTTCTTTTCCACGTTGGTAGACGGAACGCGAGCTTGACGCGACGAGCCGAGCGTTTTGCGCGGATTCGGTGTTTACGTTGGTGGACGGGTGCCGCTGGAATGAGAAAATCGCATGGAATGGTTACGTAGACAGCACGCGGCAGTTGTTGCACATTATAACCGACGAGAGGCGATTTCTCGTAGACGGAAGTGAAAAGATCGCGGTGGCGCCAGTTCTGAACGTCTGTCTTCCGACACAAGCTGGCAACCTCGTTACCCATATAATCGTCCAAAACAACCTCGAAGGAACGCGTACCTGTTGCGCAACGCTGACAAATTATCGTCTACGAAGACGCTACATCGAAATCCTTTTAATTCGAACGGGCCGCGGATAGGCTGGATAAACATCTCGAAATACATTTAAACGCGAGAAGAGTCGGTTTGAATGAGTTTTGCAAATCACGAGTAGAAGAGACTAGAGTAGAGAACTGTTTCGCAAGAGTTTCGGAGTAACAGCCGCAGACCGATGAAAGGGTAAACCGAGGCCAGCATTGACAAAACGGCAACGGTTCGATCCAAACGTCGAGAAAATCACGTCGATCGATCATCCCCTGGCAGCGACCGAAGGGACCGTTCTCGTTCAAGCTTGAGCCCATCGAGCAATCGTGATTATCGCCATAGAGCGAGATAAAGACGAGAAATCGAGAGATCGCGATCGGTCTCGCGAAACGAAAATTACAGGAGATCCTTGGCACCTTCCGGCGGGGGAATTCCATTGGCGCTCGGGGGCAGGATCGGAAGGAAGTAACTCACAGTCTTCGTCGTTAGCATCTCTGGACGTCATATATCTTGGCAGTAATGCGCACAAATTATGCGTCTCGCGCCTCCGCGGTGCAACGGTTGCGCGTTTACGCTTACGGATAATCCGACGTCCGCCGATTCTCCTTGTTCTTCATATTCCTTTCACGGTTTGCCTTCGCGCCTCGTTTCTCGATCCGCCGTCTCCCATCCCTTTTCATTCGTCGAACAAACGATCCGTCCGTTCGTCCGTCCTCAGACCAACTGCTTTGGGCGTCCTTCGTCGGCAAAATTCGTACGTTCCTCGACACCGACGACTCTGCGTGCCGCGAGATGCATTCCTTGTCTACGTGACGCGTCTTCATGCCGCGAGTGGATCGTCCTGCGGCCGATCAAGGTGCACGCACGTGCGACCGTTGCCTCTTTCGCGAAATTCGAACCTCGAGGAAGGCCTCGTGATCGTCCTCGACGATTCTCATAAAGGAACTAGGAGCTTGGATTATGGACTCTTTAAAAAATTGTTATTCCGGGGACATTTAAATCGCTACGTTACGCGGAGCTGGCAGAGTTCTGCGACGAGTTTGATTACTCGCCGCGAGTAAGCCGAATCGTTAGTGGCAATTGCTTGGAGAAACTTGGGTCACGTTGCTCGAGGATTTCGCGTTAATCGGATTTCGTATCGAAACGTAGGAACTGCGATAATCGGGATAAATCCGAATGCTTTCTATTCCCCGTTCGAGGCGATCGGATCGTTACCAGGCGAAACCTTTGAACATCGTGGGATAAGCTTTCCGCCGAGTGTCGGAGGAATTTCTGTGACAGTGTCGCGCAGCTGTCAGTGAAAATAGGAAACATAAAGTACCGTTATCCGGTGTCCTACCGTGGACTCCGTTTACCCAGATCTCGAAAGTGAACAGCCACGTGTCGAGAGTGCAATTACTTCAGATTTCGAAGATCGTGGACGCGCGAACACCGATCGACCCTGAAGGTTGTTCGCGCATTACGAAATCGGTGGATGTCGTCGATCGTCGATCGACCGTATCCGTAATCGCGATTATTTCACGAGATTTCGACATACGCTTCGGTCGAATTGGGATGAATGATAAGTAAACGGTGGATCAATGGTGAAATTGTTCAGTGAAGGATCGTTGGAGGCAACCTTGATGATTCTAACATCGCGCCTGTGTTAAGGATAACATCTGTGCTTTTTTTTTTTGGTGACGAAACATCCTACGAATGGTATCTGCGGAAGCTCGTGCGACGCTACGTCTGGTGAGTACCTGTCATTGTGGAATAATTTGTTTGTACAGTGGGTAAACAAAGTATTGGCACACTCCATTTTCTTTAAATATCTTCGTGTGTACAACTTTAGTGGTGAATTAATCGGGCGTCATGACTGTTGTAACTAGACCGCGGATCTTTATGCAAAATAAAATTATTGCAAATGTACCTATGGACAGTGAATTTACGTAGAAATTTATTTTCCTCTGCAAATATCATAATATCATTATTGCATACTATGTACATATTTTAATTCCTAGCACGTTCAAATTTCCTATAAATATGTACAAATCTGCAGTCTAATTTATAACTTAAAAGAAGTCATAGTAATTTATTTCAGATTTGTTGACATGTTATAATTGTTTAGACTAAAATAACTTATTTGGAATGATTATTGCCGTGCTAAGTTAGAGGAGAGTTGTTTAATTGGTACAAGTGGCGTGCATTGTACCACTTAAATTATTTGATTAGTATCAATAAAGAGGTTTGCAGTTATAAAAGGATGAGAGCCAATATTTAGCTGTCTCCAAACAAGCATTATTTATTGATGCGTTTAGATTCTTGACTTCGAGTCATTAGTTATTCAATCATAATTACAATATACATTGAAATATGTGTATTAGTTTTAATTATTAATAAAATTGGTATCGGTGAAATGATTTCTTTTCTTCATCATATTTTGTATTAATTTAACTCAGACAATTTTTAAACACGGTAATGAAAATCGTATCTTTTATATTATGCCATGAAAATGCTTATAATCAATTAATTTGTCTATGGTACAATTTTTAACATGTATGTAATTAGTATCAAATAAGAAGTTCGAGATAAAATATCTCAAATGATAAGATGTAGGCAACCATTCCTTACAGCACCGTATGAAGTATGAAGTATAATACTTCAGCCTGAACCGGAAAAACAGGTCAAAATTGGCATTTTAATATTAGTTATATAAGACCACGTGCTGAATTCTTTTTAGTAGTCTCGCATCAGGCTCTGTGTATATATATATTTTAAAATTTTAATTTCGAACACTAAAACGTGCCCATTTTGTATAAAAATTGCCACAGGCTAGGTTAATTAATTACAGATTTATTTATCAATTAGAAAGTTTCCGTTTCTTTCATTTAATATTTATTTCCCTCTTTCCCCGAACAAACATGCTCAGGCGCGCGCATACGTAATCAATGTAAAATTTAAACGTATACAGGAATTTAATATGCAAATATATGCAGCATGTGAATAACTGTATGCAATAATTGTGATAATGGTGGACAAGCAGATAAAGAAAATATATTATATATACATTTGTGTATTTGATATAACAAGTTTGTAAAGAATTATGAATAGTTTAGGATGATTAGTAGCTTTTGCAAATGCGATTTACTTTATTCTGGAGATCTATTAGTACCATAATCGCAGTCCAGCAAAATACAGGTAACAAAGATGCGGAGAAAATTCGTATGGAGATAAAGATTTAAAAGAAATAAAATCAAAATTTTCTCCATCTTTACCATTATAAATTGGAGCTTCTGGAGACTTTGATATTTTTTTGAAGAAAAGCATATTCAGATTTACATTAAAAAAAATAAACAACTATTAATGGCATATGTTTACAAATAAGAGATTGCAAATCGCCATAATAAACAATGCATCGATCAAAGTCTGATGCGTTGAGACATTTCTAGTTTTATCACTCTTATCGTAAACAAGCGATATTCGCCGATTAGTTGCAGATTGCGCCGTATGAAACGCGAACAAAACGTTTGTTCTTATGCACAGTCATGGAATAAAAATTCCGAACACGACACGAATATGTGATGGACGACCGTTCGTTGACTCTGCTCTTCAAGTTTCGGCGAATTCGCGTACACCGCTGTTGCGTTACACATAATAAAGCATTTTTGCCGTCATCTTCGTGGAGCACTGGACTTCGTGCCGTCGAAAATACCGAGAGTCGTTATACGCCATGCACCATACGTGAAACTAACTTCTTCTTCCGTTTAACTTGAAGATTATCGCAATTCCAATGACTCGGCAGGTAGAGTTCCGGTCTGAATTATTAAAACATTGAAATAACGACGTTTCGAATGAGAAATTCATATTTCTACTTGCAACACTGCGGTTGGCTTTAAAAATAGCGCACTATGTACCTCAGACCTCTGCAGATACATGGTAAAGTTGGGAAAAATTCTTATTCGAGTACAAATAACGAATAAAAGATAAACGACTAATTATTTGTTTTTTCTTGAATAGAAATTGGAATGGTAGAACTATAAAATGAAATATTCCATGATCAATGAATAAAAATTTAACAAATTTATATTGTAAGTACTAACATTTTTTTTTTTTAAATAAAATTGGGAGCAGAAAGTGGAGTTGATTGGTTTGCTTTCTGAGAGACTCATATGAGTTCATCTTGTTACAAAATTGTATAATAGAGATAATAAACGAATAACGTGTCGATATTAGCAATTTTATATTTTTCAATGACATCACAAAAGACAATCCGATTTCTCTCATTGAGGCATGCAAGTATTTGTGATGTTTGTATGACTCCAAATACTTTAAAATACGGTAGAAATATCTTTGTCTGCTGAAAATTCACGCCTGAGGGATTTAAACTAATCATCGTCGAGTTGTATGTTCAAAGTTACCCGAGAGATCGCCTCGTATGAATTTTCCATCGAGGTTACACTTTTCTACGATTATTTGCCAAGTAGACAAGTATCCTTTCACGAAGCACAAACACTAGCTCGACGCTTTGTTGATTGACCATTACTCCACTTACGATGCCGCCACGCCGCGAAATTACCATGAATTAACATAAACGATAAGAGTGACGTTAGCAGTCCATAAGTACTTTAAATGTATCCGAAAGTATTCAATCGTGGGTCTTGCGAAACCAAAGTGGACGCGTAGTACGCGTGTGACAAGATAACGCGCCTCGACTTAACCGTAAACCAAATTAGGCGAAAAGCTGTGTGAAACCGGAAGCTTCTGTCTTAAATAAATTTGAATGACAATCTCGGGACGATACTGGTATAAAATGCGATAAACTCGCCAATTTTCACATTGTTTTCTTCACTTTTTTTTTTCTATCGCGTTTATCTATCGCGGTCGAATCAATCGAGCAGGGAGCAGTTCTTGTACTTACCGAGATAATGGTTACAATTGCAGCTACACTTGACACCAGTGATACTTAATCAACGCGCAGAAAAGATTTTAATAATGAAATGAATTTTTATCTTTTGTCATTTTTAGAGATGGTTAATTGAATATTACTTGTTCTAGTTTAATTACTGAGAGACGAATTGAGTCTAGGTTAAATATTTCGAAGCACCTGAAATTGTAGCATGTGCACTTTTATTTTACGTATTATACGTAATAAGGAAATAATAACTTCTTTAAAAGATAAAATAAAATTCATGTAGTAAGAGATTCAACTCATACTGCTTTCGCGGTAAATATTTTCCTTGTTGTTATATCAATTTTGTAAATGCATCAATTTTGGAAATGACGAGAAATAGAGGTTTACGGTACAGTACTCTGTTAGTCAGTAAAGTATTACAAAGGCCTTAATCGTACGTTTTTTTCGCACGAGACGACGGCACGGTGCCTTTTGGGCGATGTAAACTTCGGTAAATATTTCGGCGGTATATTTGAACGGGAAGACTAATATTTTCGCATGCCAAAGTTACGAAAGGGGTGTTCGAATTTACGAAGAAAATTAGCGTCGAGTTGCTTAACACTTGAGTAGTTATCGATTGCATTCGACCTTCAAGTTTGTAGAAAAACGGTTCCACGTTCCTGCAAACGAGACTGTGCAGTAGATCAATGATTATAACCTTCCACTTAAGGCTAATGTCCTTCGAAAGAATCTAAAATTTGTCATGAATAAAGTCACGTAGTTTGAACTCCAGAGAACAGGGTTCACTGCATTTCCGAACAAACAGAAACCCTCCACACGGTACCAAATCTCTACATAATTATTTTTACAAATTTAAAAATTATAAAATTTGTTTCGAAACATCAATGTTGCAATTATGTGTTGTTTAAAACAAAAAGATTTTATAATTTGTATACTTGCTTTATAGGTAGACGATAGACCAGTTGTTATTATTGTGCTGAATTTATTTAGCATTCTATCACAGGCACTTTGGGAAAGCCGAGTAACAACAAAATGTCATATTTCTGGTTAGTGTGATAAATCGTAAAACACTGACTTTTGCATAAAGGAACTTTACATAATTTGCATATATATCACGACGTTTTCCGCGAGTTTTGCAGACTCCGCGACGATTTCGTGGATATTTAAAAAAAAGAAAAGCAAAGCTAGATTGGCAAATCAACAGACTGACTCTCAGAGAGAAGAGTTCACTGCACGTACAAACGAACGGAAACCGTGTATCGCGCGCGGGTCTCGATGATCGTGATCCATTCGTTAATATCGGTGGGAGAAACAATAAATTCGCGAGTAAACGGGTATCGAGGGATCGTAAATGGTATATAGAGGGAGTGAGCATGAAACGCGGGAATGTAAATCGTAGTCTTACCGTTTCACCGAGACACGCCCCGTTAACTCGTGGTTTAAACGTCAAACACCGCCCATTTTTTGGGGTGAGCGGTCGCATTTTGTTTTCCCTTTTAACCCGTCGTCTCTCTCTTACTCGCTCTCTGGACCGAGATATCACGAGGGAGGATCGTACACGACCTCTCGCCGATTTCCGATTGGGTTAAGCAAACAGCGACTGGTTCTCACCTTTATCGCGATAATAGCTGTAATTTCGGCGGTCCTCGTACCGTGGATATGCGCCACGTACGCGTACGTGCAAGTCTTCAGATCGCAGACGCATCGTTGCTTGATTGCATGGCGCGGCTCCTTCGCGCGTCCGCGATTTATTACGAGAACCTGTCCCACTCGTGCTGCCCCCTTCGATCGACACCGCGGTACCCTCGCGCCGCCCAGGAACAGGTGATCCCCGAATTTATTCCGTATCGAAGACGGGATTTGCGGTAAGCAACCTGGTAGCTATCTTATTTTTTTACTTATAGTACTTCGGGTCCAGTTCTATTCATTTATTTTTACGTCATCCGAGCCTCGCGTCGTTGAAATACTGCATCACTAATTCTGAATTATGCGTACCCTGAAACTGGATTTTTTTAAACCTCGTCGTGAGTTTTTTCTTTTATGTTAATTCGAAGAGTCCGTGAAATTTTAGCAACTGCGATATCCAATCTGACAGACGTTACTGTATATAACACTTCTTCGAAATAAATATCGCATGCATTTTATCATTCAGCGAATTAATTAGATCCATACAATCGAACACTTTCTTTTATAATTTTTCATTATACACATAATTGAACTACGAATATTGCATTCGCATAATATGCACACAATATTCGATACTATAAAGATACATTGAAAGTAAAGTGCACACTGTAATATTCGAAGAGTAAAATAAACGTCTATTTAGGTTCAATTTGTGTAGTTTACGTTTGCAAAGATTTTATTTTGTTGACGATCCGCGGTCTATTATTATGTGTAGCATTTGCCATAGAGACTTGCGGTCGTATAACCATCGATAAAATTTCACAGGAAACGGAACAAACTTCTTCTTCCTCTTTTAATTAGCGAGCCCGCAAGGTATAATGCAAATGACCGGTTTTTCCATGAAAGTCCTCGGTTTCTACCTTAGCCGTACGGTCGTTGGACCGTCAGCAGGCGCAAGAACGTCGCCGTTCGTCGCTAATTAATCGATCGCGTCGAAGGGAAACTGCTGTGCCACTTGTTATTGGTTCATGAAGTCGTAATTTTATTATGAGTTTTATAGACAAGGGGCTCTCGCAGCTCGGACGAGGCCCGGTGCGTCCTACGCGAACGGTCACCTCGATCGACGTTCTCGCGCCTTTTTCTTCGTGCTTGCGCGACGTTTGCGAAAGACAAGCGTATACGAGTACCCGGGGATTCAATGAAGTGCACATCCGACAAGCGCGCGTCTAGACGTCGAGGTCCGGTGAGCAATGCTAATGTGGAAAACACGATAATCGACGGCTTCGCGAAAAAAAGAGCGAACCTTTTTGCCGCCACGGTGGTTTCAAGTACGGACGCAACGTATTCGCGCGAATGGCTCGCACTACCTTCACACTTTACGTTTTCCACGATTTCAGAGAGCTGCGGGAGTATGGGTCGGGGCGTGGAGCGAACCTTGAGTCGGTAGTCAGGATAGTCGAGTTGGTTTTTTTTTTCGTTCAAGAAAGAAGTTTTTTTTGAGGATAGCTCTTGTATGCACGATGAATTAAAAATTTTATTTAAATAAGAATACTTTACGATAATGTTACAAATATCGAACAACACCACACAAATATGAACATTTTCATTTGAAAGATCACGCAAATATCAGAAATAATATTAAATATTAGTGAAAATGCATAAAATTTCATTTACAGTTGCAAATAGGACCTTCAAAAGTATTCTTTCCCCGTGAAAATATACGAGGGGTGTATTTTTTAATTAAGTGCCTTTGAGCAGTCGTAAATCATACACGTGTATTTAAAAACAACATTAAGTTTCGACTGATTAGTTTACTTCAAATATATCACGTTTATCAAAAATAAACAGTGTGCATATGTATATCTTTAAATCAAAGAAGAAAATAAAGGTTTCGCTCAACTTTCTCATTTCATCTCCTTCCCGTTAATCCTCCTATGTGGGAAAAGCAATAAATACTTCCCGGACGAGTTGTTTTGCTCGTTACAGTGGTACGTAATTTCCCTTGGAACGTTCGCACGCGCAAGAAGTATTTGTCGACTTGTTTATAAATATTTGCCGCAAACACTCGTGCGTCTAGCCTGCGAGAAGTCTTCTACACGATTACGCTTCTATAGAAATTATTTACATCGAAACGTTGGCGTTTATATTCGACCATTTCGAACCTTGAAACGCGATGTAAGCAAGGACTCGTTAAAGAAGTATTGCGCAAAGTGCTTCACCGTTTAATGTATATTTATATAAACGATTATTTCTTCTTTGCCGCGGCATGCCTCTTCATATTTGCTATTTAAATACAACACGGAATCGGGCATGAACGATTAGCGCGCGTGCGATTGGCCGTGGTTCACGAGGCACTAAACGTCCCGCGGCGTGTTTACCCGACGATAATTCATTTAACGGTTAGTTATACACTTATTCCTGGCAACTAGTTTCCGGGCGACGACTATTCTCCCGGGATATATCGTCCTGTTTTTAAAGTTCAAAGCTGTGGGTGACCGTTAGTAACCAACTACTAGTTGGGGAAACCACCAAAGCTGCATACAGTTTACTTTCGTAGCCGTTTGAAGTGGCGCTCACCGGTTGCTGGACCAGACGCCAGTGCAAAGTATACATGGAACGCTTTACGAGATTCGATTTCAAAGAGTGGATTTAATTACCGCGCGAAACATGCTTAAGGGGGGTTTCTCTCTTGTTAGATAAAAAAAAATAAGCAATATTTGCGTTTTTATTCTTTTACTAAAATTTTGGGCCCAACGAGATTTAATTTATCGTGTTTCTTTCGTTGGTTCATGTATTTACAACACGTATGAATTTTTGTAATTGAAAAATGTAGAAACTTTATAATTTACAAGGTGAATTTGACTCACCCAGGTGAAGGTGATTTAGATGAAACATGGTACGCGATGGTTTTTGAGGATGCTAATTCCAAATCTGAACTCAGAATTTATAAATTCAAAATGGCGGATCTAAACTGCGGAAAGTGACTGGATTTGGATGAGACTCTATATACAGGGGTTTCTGGGTGTGCTTATTCTAAATCTGAACTTAAAATTTACGAATACAAAATGATGGGTCCGATATGGCGGGACAAAATGCGAAAAGTGACGGTATTTAAACGAGTACAAACTAATATAATAAATACATGCCAAACATAATCAAATGGTATGCGCACTCACACAAAGCGAAATAACGATATTATTATATTAATTGTAAAATACATTCAACATATATGGTGTATATCTTTTGTATATTTTTTATATTACTATACGTCATAAATGCATAAAATCTGCAGATTAGTCACAAGAGTACCCAGAAGGAGGGTTTATTTTATGCAATCATATCGATCTTATCGAATGTAATACCTAATTCCTTCCATTTTATCATTATTAAAAGTAACTACGTTTCAACGAAAAACCACGTTATTGCCCCCTTGTAAAAGTTCTTTCTCAAACGAAAAACTGACGCGTATGAACATTTCGCAACCCCCTATTAGGTGTCCTAGAGTTAGTCCATCGCCGAAACGAACTTTTTGGCAACGCACCGCGATTAGTCACGCCTCGGTCCGATCAAAGTTGAACGAACGGAACCCCCTCCGAGTCGATCAAACCCGGCTCGGGCCGGGAAATCGGCGTTTATCGTTTTCGCAGTCACTTCCGCTCGGGTGTCGGACAGATCCAGCGACGGGCACCCTCCGAACTGTCCATCTAATTTCGAATGATCTAAGCGCGGCGGTTATTTAGGCACGCTCGCGCGTCTGGCAACGCGCATAGGTAGTGGTTGGAGCCCAGAACGAGAAAGAGAGAGAGAGAGAGAAAGAGAGACCGATCGACGGAGAGAGAAAGCGCGTAGAGGGGTGGGGGTAGCTGTGAATGAAGCTAACCACGCGCTCCTCTGAATGGAGCCGAAGCCCCACGGTGGATGAGTGTATTTCCGTTCGTGTTTATACAGGAATGCGCCCGAGGAGCCCGGGACATTTGAAACGTAACAGAGCCACCTTGGCCATGCTACTCGCTTCACGAAGGGGTGGAAGAGATATCCACGCGAGTCGAGTGGGAAAAGAACGAGAATGGGACTCTGCCCACTAGCTGTCGTCGTCCAAATAACACCTATTTTCGGCCGCAGTCCCGACTTTACGACGACCGAACGGTTTCGCGCGAAACGGCTGCGCTTTGAACTCCTGCCGTGTCACGTTTTACCGCTCGCCTGGCCGACCGACTGTCTGCTCCACTCTTCCTCTGTCGCGATTCGTTTCGAACAATTTCTTTTATGGATATTATTCGCGAGCCTCTGTTCCATGCTAGGCGTGGGGTAGTAAGCGTGTTTTTTTTTGGGGTAAAATGGGTTCAAGTGCAAATAACGATTATAAGTAATGAAAACATATTTCTCGTTAAAAATAACCGTTATTTTGATTCTCCATAACAACTATCTGTGGAGGAAGCTTTAGTTTGGTCGCTCGTAGTAGTTGTCGATGAAGGAAATTTTATTTCAATGGTTCCTAATGGAAGTACTGATGACGAAAATATTTTTGTTTAGTTATATACGACCCAACAAAATTTTAGACTTTGTAATGTATATTTCCTCTCTACGATTAGTGTATATCGCACTTCGTTTTTAAATGACTCAATTAATTATTAAAATATTCAGCCACAATTTTCTATGACAACTATTGAAATAAATATGTAATTGGAATAAATTGTATTGATAAATTGATGTCACTTTCCACGTTATTTTTTAATTTATACTTGATTGACTTTTCCTTTTATACTATATTTATTTACAACTTAAATTTTAAAGACAGTTCTTTGAAGTTATTAGTATTGTAAAAGAATTTTTCTTAATTTTTTAATATATAAAATTGTCCAAGAGGAAAAGTCTGCCATACTGTCGGTTTCAGTATCACTTTTAAATGTCTCTTTTATCAAGGGATATTTTTAAACTCCGAAAATTGTATATAATATAGCATTTAATTTTTCTTATGTCATAAACAAAAGGCTATACATTACTCAGAAAAATAAGGCTACCAAAAAAGAAACCAGTTGTTATGATACAAAATTAATATTCAAAATAAGACATCAACTATACAAATACGTAATTGAAAACAACATAAATAATTTGGACGTATAGTCAGCCATGAGAATCTGCATACAACCTACTTTATATGTAATTGCTATGAAAAAAATACTGAGTTTTTTTAAATCCGCGTATGCTATACTTTCTCTTGACTTATGACTAGAAATAATATTTATTAAACTCACTACAAGAAGTCCATGGATAAATACAAAGTGCAAGATTACGAATGTAAATAGTTCACTCCTGTCTTTCATATCACATTAGATGGATGTATGCAGACTTGTGCGACCGACTGTAAATCTGTTTCACTTATCGATGTCGACGACACCAACGTGCGTGCGAGATACAGGTTAAGAAGAAAATGCATTGGATTTGTACTTCATAGCGCTACAATCGTAACATCGTTATCAGAGGTCAGTGAATTCCAAGTTTCTTAGAACTAAGAAAAAATAAATTCGTACATTCCGACGCCAACTACTAGTATATAGTCACTATATTATAGTATCATACATTGTGCTTATTGTACCAGAAGAAGTTATGGATACAAAATATAGCCACGTATCATCGACTCCAAAAGTATAAGAAAATTTGTAAAAGTTGTAGTCAAGTTGATAAAATTTGACTACAATTTAGGTAAAACGGTATAGTTATGATAATAATAATAATAATAATAATGTTCTTTTAATTGAATTTTTCAGTAGTTCGTACACAAGTGAATATTCTTTCTCTAATCTACCAGTGAACAATTATGTACTTTGTAGTTCTTCACGTAGAATAAATCTCATTTTTAAGAAAGAACATCACCTTTCAGGTTAAAGCAAAATACTGATATTCGTATACTTTCAATTCATGTAAAAAATATTTATATCAAACAATTAGCATCGCCGGAATAATTTCTGAAACATTAGAAATATTTTCGACTCGAAAAATGACGTTACCCTTTCAACTGTCACATAGACGCACTTGCTCTATCTCGCGTCTTCCCTGTGCACGTAAACACTGGTTTATCAAAACTCCCTCTCGCGACGAGGGTTGCTTAGACAGGGATGCCCGGACACACCTGCGTTGTTGTAAAACGGGCTCGTTAAAATCTACATACACAGGCGTCATACGCCGTAAAGAACTAACAGAGGGGTCATCTTATCTGCGGAATGCTCGATAAAGAGTTGGCCGATAGTGTTTCTTGGTATTTTGCTGTCTTGCTGCAGGTAGAAGGCTCGCGTGGTATCGCGTGGAGTCGATTGTATGCTTTTACAGATCGAATTCTGTTCGACGGCGTTTCTATCCGTCTTCCCTAGACTTATCGTTGCGACTCGCGGAGCGAGCCCTACCGATTGTCTCGAGATATCATCTTCCTTCCCGCAGTACCTGTGCTACAGCTATGATTCTGGAAAATCGGTCGTTAATTTCCTTTTAGGTGGACAATGTCCGACACCTCGAACGACTCGACATTTTTCTTTGGTTATTTTTCTGCGGGATATTGCCGAGCAAGTGTTCTTCGCAAGTAAGTTGAACGTATAGATAATTTAAGGGGTGGAAATAACAGACGACATCGCGTAATTTTAAAGTAATTGTAAGGTGATTAGGATCAAAGAAATCCACTTCGCCGTGGGACACAGAAGTTTCGTTATCGTGTCATGAAGAAGTTAATATTGTAGGAGTCTTTACGAAAAATAAGGCAGGTCTTACGTGACTAATCCCGTGTTCGATTCGTGTTCTTGTTTGACTCCTTATTAAAAAATTAATGTAAACAATTCAATCTCACAACAGTTTCTCAAATGTCGAATCGATCCTTTATTTCACATCGCTATAAAACAAAACTAAAAAAAATTGGATAATAATACATTAACAAAGAGGGTAGAAATCTTGATAAGAATATATAGAACAATATCAAAGTTTATAAAACCTAGTATTCGATAACTGATAAGAAACTAACGTATTAAATCTAAAGAATAAATGTTAACAAAAGGAAAGACACTTTTAAATCACAGCCTACACATAAGCTGCACGAGTATTGAAGTATAAAAGGATTAAAATTGATGGTACATATTCTTCCACAAAGGATAACATTGAAATAATGACTCGTATAACTTTCAGTGGATCCTATGCCATGTTTACACGCCACCGTGAAACAGATACCATTATCAGCTCGTAAACGAATAAATCGACGAGGTTATCCGACCGGGTATCTGCAAGGATACGACATTTAATTAAGCAGCGAAACAAACTGCGCTCGAGTTGTAACCTGCAATTTCGTCGGAACCTTTCATTAGATCACTGATTCCTAACAGCCGCGCCAGCCTGGCAATGCTGCGTCGCGAATGCTTAAGAGATTTAATGAACCTCTTACGCTTGGTATCTTTTAAAATTCTTGTTATAAATATTCGCGATTAATCATTTGAATAATGAGTTGTTCCAATTGCACAATGTCTATTTCCTCGATGATTTAGTAGATTAGAAATTTAGTAGATTAGAAATAAAAGGTGGAAGGCGAACAATAGGGAATACCCTACACGTAGTGTAGGGAACATATGATATCAAAACCAGAAATATTAAATCAGAGCTAGCCAAGAACAAACTAGAAAAACAATTACAGCGCAAATGAACCCTTGGGGACGTAAACAGTCAACGAATTTAAAGAAAATTAAAAATCAGGGTATCAGAG
>NC_071976.1:5316220-5330109 GCF_026283585.1 Hylaeus volcanicus | reverse complement strand
TTCTATCGAAAGTTCTTGCGGCCGATAGATCGTTCTTACGGTACCAGTTCCTCTACCGTTACCCGCGTCCGTTGCGGACCAATGACAGAACGGATCGACCGCGACGACACACTCCGATTGGTCCATTACGGCGGCAATTAACGAGATAAATTAACCCGACTAGGTGGCTCGACTGGTCTGTCCGCTGGATGGAATACTCCCGCGGGTACCACGCAACTTTTCCAGCGATTCGAGCCGGTAATCTTCGCCAAGTCGCGTTAATTGCAAGCGTCGGTAAGTCGATCACTCCCCGATCGACGAAAATAGCCCTACGTAACTGTCGAGGATTAATTAGTTACGCGTAGATGATGCGGCGGGGCAACGGAGCGACAGTTCGGGCCGGACCGTGTCGCGAAATTCCGTTCGTTTGGTCGCGCCTGCTTATCGGGCTTCACGTTTTAAGCCGACAGCCGTGAGCTTTCGCTCCGCGAAACGAGCCGTTCGTGGGACGCGAGTATCGCGATACGCTTCGCGTTTTATTTGACGGTGGACGAACGTTTCCACGAATCCAGCGTGTCGAAACGAGCGGGAATTTTGTTTCGACCGGTGATCCACCCTTGAATCTATTTATTACCATCTATAAAGATTAGTCGAATAGACGATTTAGTAACTGGGAACGAAACGTGGGCCTTTTGTTCGGCTAGAACGGGAATTTCAAATGGAGATCGGGTTTTATAATATCAGGTTCTCCCAAAATTTTCTTTCGCTTTATTAATAAGTAATACATGCACAATATTTTATGTTTTATGTTACATTACTGAATTGTGCACGATTCATTTTGCTCCATTACCGTTACAACATGAATATCTGTGAAATTAGATCGTCTATTTATAGAAACACGACCACATGAAATAATTGAGTGCAACTCGCGAAAGAAACTTTCGGGACAACCTAATATAATGTAATATTTGTAGGTTTTCCAATATATTGATATATTGATATATTGATACATGAAACGTAGCATATTATGGAGCAACGAAGTTGGTCGTGAAATTTCGAAAACGCCTCCACCTATACAAGGAACGCGCGCAATGCGTAGAACGTACCTCTTCGAATCATGCAATTTTTGGACGAGAAGTTTTTTTATACAATGCATACATTAGGATTTAATCAAGGTGTCCGAGTGGGCCACCCTGTATTGTATGCGTTGAACACATTTTTCAAAAATATTTCAAATTTATGATCAATCGAAATAAACCTAACATTAATTTTTCTTCCACACGCCTGAAGCGTGGACATTTTTCCTGTTCATTGGTGGACCAAGGGAGAGCGCCTCTCGAAAAGTTTGGAAATCAATGCCACGGATAGAAAAGACTTCGTTCGTACACAGAGATACCGTAAATTACACGAATACGCAGAATTTACCGACGTTCTCACACGTCCGCAGCCTTTTTCAGCCGCATACGGTGTTTGTCGTGATTATAAAAGGACAACCGTAAGAGTCACGTATCCCTGAATGACGGCGAAGAAGCACTCGATGACACGGGGCGGTGGTACTCGGATTCGAGTGCCAAGTGCTTGGATGCGTAGAGGCGAGTGACATACACTTTAGTCATTACAATTCCGCTTTGTGGACACTTTCTCTTCACAGATTCGTGTGCGTTGTCCCTTGAAATGTCGTTCGGGAATTCGAAGATCGTCGAGGTGTTCGTGGAATCTGTGTCAAAATCATATGCGAAGAGATTCTGGAACGGTGTGGTCTCCGTGCCTTTTTCTTACGGTTCTTTAAGTAAAGTACTCTTAAGGGTCCTAGGACCCCCCCCCCCCCCCGCCCCCTCATGGGAATCCATACACTGTCGAGATGGCGCTAAATATGTCCACAATATTTTTGAAAATATATGTTCACAGCGTCTTAACGAATACATGTTTGTTTCAAAATAACGGACTTCTAAAAGTAAAATCTATTAGAAATAGATATTTATGCTGGCATATATTTGCACAGTAATGTTTTATTACTAAATCGGTAGATAGTTATATAATTGCATATCTGGATTTACATGGTTTTGACAATAATAGACTTTCAATAATAAAAACACTCAAAATGCTTATTCTTGAATAATTTCAATAAATTTGAGAAAGAAGCGAACATTATTACATTTAGACCTGCACGGTTTTCGAAATAATAGATTTCCAAAAATAAAATCTGTCGAAAAGAAAGATGTATGATGCGCACGTATCGAGTCTTTTTTTAATGGTACGTTAACATTGGCATTAAACTTGAAAAATCCATATAAATCGGGGTAACGCGCTAAAGAAATTGCAACTTTCGCGTTTGCCCGCGCTTGTGCAACGATCGTTACGCGTTAATGATAACGTCGATGGTAAACGCTTGCGCGGGAAATACGACACCTAAAGCTTTCTGTTCGCTATCAATTTACAGTATGGATTATGAAAGCGGATAGTTCGTTCCGTTGAAAAGCACACACACGTACCGATATGAGAGATCAGTCATCGCGCGGGCGTCGAGATCGTAATTTGTTTCGAAACGTTGCGACGCAAGGCGTTTAGACCCGGTATTATTTTTATCGGTTGGATCGTGGCTAAGTGGAGGTTTATGCGCGATTGGCCACCGTGATGAATTTAATTGAACGTTCGTAATTAATCGGTACCCGGCACGTCGACCAGGTTCACGGTGTCGATTTCAATGTGTGCTATTAAGCGGCGCCTTCAGCTGGCATAACGACCGATCGAGACACTTTTCTAAAATGGAGTTATTTCTCTTGGGCAACGTAATCGTTAAATGGCGTTCGATTTTCACTGGGATTTTTTTCTTGTCGCGCAGATACAGATCGATTGGGGACCACTATTTTCGAATGAAAGAAACTCCATGTTTAGCTTATTTTGCAATCTACTATAATAATTAGACTGTGGATGTTTATGCAAATTTATATTTTTACCGATTCCTACTGATTTTTACTTAATAAAAGATTTACTCTGCTAACTACTGGTTAAAAACTACCAATGTTATTTATTCTCGAAGAGAAACATTTACATGCTAGTATTAAAATTTGTTATCTTTATACGATGTATATTTTTATTTTCATACAGGTATTGTACATTAAACCTCGACGTTATTATCAGTTTTATTTTGTCGTATTACTGCACTCGTGTCTTTCGTTGCAGATAGTAAAATAATTTTATGCTCTGAAGAAGAGTAATATCAACGGGCATAAACTATTTTGCTTGCAAGTTCCAAACCAAGTCTGTTCACGAAATAATAAATTTCACGCAAATGATTTGCAATAATATAAAATACAGCTACTGGTCACAACGTGTCAGTGGGACGATGAGTTATTTTATATTTAAAATTATTATAAGTGTAACATTCCCAGCCAGAGTAACTACACAAGATATTGGGTTACTATTGAGATCCAAACCACCTCTGTGTATGAAATAATAAATTTGATGTAAACGATTCTAAATAATATAAAATAAAGCCCCTGTCACAACGTGTCAGTGGGACGATGAATTATTTTATATTTAAAATTATTATAGGTGTAACATATCGGGACAGAGGAACTAAAGGGTTACTGCTATCTTTTCGTCGCGTGGAAATTTTCACCGAGTGAGATCCAGCGCATTTGACCATAAAAAAGTATCGTAAAATTGCGATAAACAAACACGTGCGACGTTCTATAATCACCTTTCTACGTTGAAAACGCTCTCGAATACTTTTTCGAAGCACCTCGATAGCCTTATCGATGCCGATCTATGACCCATTTGAATGATTTATAAAGTTTCGTCTCCGGTATAATGAGCGTTTACACACTTGTAGATATCCTTGAAGATACGCGTTTAAAGGTCCCAAGAATTGCCGCGTAAACATATTAAACGAGGGAATTTCATGGCCATGGTATAAAACTATAGTCGTTATTTTGACGCTTTCCCGATTAGAGCAGGTTTCGTTGATAGTTCGCGAGTGTTAAAAGGGTAGTCAAGCCTTAGGATTTTAAATAACGACCCTTCTTTCACCTTACATTCCTAAGGAGCGTGTAATTGCAATCGTTTGAAATTTACAGTGTTTATTCCTGATTGTTCGACGACTGTTTTGTGAAAATTTCATTAAAAAATAGCAATGATCAGGGCAGCTATAGTAAATTGCGTAAACATGTGGTTTTTGGCAGTGGACGTAATTTCGGACTTATGAGAATTATGAAAAACAATTCGTCGATTGAAAATTCACAGAAAAAGCAAGCCTACCTATTTCTCAGTTTTATTATTTGCACGTGTTGACGATAAAAACAAGATAAAGTTTAGGAAGAAAATAAATTGAGGTCATAACCACTTAGCTTATAGCAATAAATGGAACATATATCGAGGGATTGTTTTCTTCGTTCTCAGAAATAGAATTAAATGCCAGAAATTTCATCATCTGTGTTTAGTCGCTCCAGCATACGATATGTATTGTCTTCCGCGTGTTGACAAAAAAATGTTAAACGATTCGATTAACACAAATCGAAAATTTCATATTTTTTTTTCGGTTTTAGTAATGCTTTCTTTTTATTACGAATTTTGCCATTCTCAATTTTGTATAACTATGTATTTGATTATTAATTGTAATTATTCAAAACCTGAAGATGATTCTAATGTTAACTCTAAATGTTTTTATGCAAATATTATGCATTTATGCAAATCTTCGTAAATGTTTCCGTAATTTCACCTGCCATAAGTACATAAACATCCGCGGTCTACTTATCGCTTACAGGGTGACGATTATTACCGATTGGAACGTTTCATTTAGGCACGTTTAATAATAATTTATTGCTCAGTGGGTGCATATGATTCTAAGACGCTTAGTGGAAAAAGGCGTTATATTTTACTACGAGGCGTGCTTCGTCTCTTCCAATTGATATTCATGTATTTCGCGTGACTGCCACGGCTACAAAAGGTGTCTTTAAATAAATTTGAATTTCCATCCGTGGCGCGACACGCGGAAGACAATTCACGAAACCGCAGGCTGCGGTTGTAATTTGAAAATTAACTGCAAAGGAGACATTCCGTGGCGAGCGATGCTCTGCAGCGCGCTGACATGCGTCTCCATGTGCGAACCTGGCTCAACACGTTTCGACCTTTGTTGTATAGCTCGTATAGTTAGAAACGGCGCCATAAATCCTGTTAGATTTCAATTCTACATTTTTTTTTTCCTTAAATGGGCACTTACATTTTGTCTTCGTATATTAATTTCATTGTTTATTATATATTTTTTCATACGTTTCACTTATATGTATACTATACTTTAACAATAATAAATTTAAAAATGTTATTCAAGCCAAATATTATATAAAGGCTCATCGATATTTATATTTGTTCAATTTTATCAATTTTACATATATTACATGTTTTCTTACTTTCTCAATTTAATGATTGACTTAATACGAATTAGATTAAATTATTGTCACGAGTCTATTGTATAATAATACAAATCTCTTGTATTTTCAATGAAACTATATTTTTGCTACACATAGATAATTTCATATATTTCTCATATATTCATTTTATTGTTTATTCTGTTTTCTTTCGTATATTTTTTACTTCGATGTTTACTATATTTTTTCAACACTAAATTTCGAAATAGTGTCAATCATTTAACAACAAATTCAAATCGTACTTATTTCATTAACGTGGATTTATTTAAATATAATGCAGGCTCCACATAGGTTCGACAATAATTACACATCAAATTTATTTCAATTAACACAGATTTATTCAAGTGCAAAGCAGGCTCCACATGGTGGCCTAAGAGTTTTGCGCAGTACTGTAGTTGGCGAATTGCCGTGGCAAAAGGTGCGAATTAAACGGCGATTAGCCAGCGAAACCGTGACGGTGAAAGCACACGCACAGTTTAACGGTAAAGTGATTATTATAAAGACGTTCGCGGTAAGTTTACGAGTCTCGCCCTTTACTCGAGGATACCATTACGCGGCTCGGTCGATAGTGCTCGTTACGCTGAGCCTTCTGGCGCAACTAGTTATCGTTCGGTGTGCGAGCAATTTTTCGAGCATTAAATAACACCCCGCGGAGAATAGATTCCGGTGCAAATGCTGCTTAGACGATAGCAACGGGGATACGGACGAGAATCGATAGAGAAAAGTGAAAGCGCTGCCCTACAATCGCTTCCAAATAAACGCAGCATACGTACTCCGATGATAATTCATTTACTGGAAGTGGACGTGGTGATTTTCTTAACGTTAACGACTGTTATGGTCTTGGTAATTTTATTGCTCCACCTCTGTGATTTCTTTGGGTCCCATCGAATGTCGAGGTTTAATATGAACTCGATTTAATGTAAATCGATGAATGAGAACAGAGAGTAGGTACGTTATATTCTGAGGTGCTGGTAACTTTAAATTATAGTTTTTCTATTTGGAGGGCATTGGTGTTAATTTGTTTTGAAATGTAATATTTATGGAGCAAGGTCAATACTAGAGTAATTGACGCTCAAGACATCTGGTAACTATTATACTACAATATCTTTGAGATTGGAGGAGGGAGAGGCAAAGCAATTTATCAATGTAATTAAATTAATATTGTAATAATTGTCATAATTTCACAAAAAACTTACTGTTACTGACAAGACCAGAATTTGACTGGTTCTCCACCAGTCACATAAAAATTGTAACATTACTCACGATTATTTTTTGGTTATTCTTTCTTATTAATTCCATATAAAGCTACGTCTGTATTTATGCATTCTACAACATTTACTTGAATTTATATTATAAAGAGAATTTCAAAAAACACAATAGATTATTTCGCAATAATTCACAATAGATTCACAATAGAGAATTTCAAAAAACACAATACATTATTTCGTCGCATTTCTCAGCTTTTTGTTTAACGGAGTTAATCGACTTGTGCAATGGACGGCTCAGATACTTAGCACCTAGTTAATTATTACTATAAATTGTAGATAATAGCCCCAAGTAGCATATTTCCCAACTTCCGTGGAAAACTACGGTCTCCTCGAGATTTTAAAGTTTATATCGGCGGATAATTGCAAGGGAATTACGAGCCGACGTTAAATTGCGCTCGTAAATAACGCGTTTGGCCATGACGTTTTTCGTGCATCGCGGGAAAGCGTCGTGCCAATTAGCGGTGATTTCACGATCGAGATGATCGAAACGTTATGGCTCTTTACGCGGCAGTTACGATAAGCAGCGGCCGTAAATACGATTCACTACGCCGCTGTACAATATGATGTTTTGACACGCCTCGTTTAATGCTCTCGCGTTCTGGTGTTTCGACAAGACGAAATTACTGCCGCTTTATGCAAACGCTGGCCAACACTTGGTAGCATGGTTCATCCTGGCGAGCGTGTGCGCTATTGTTTGTATTCGATGGCATTTTGTTCGTACGGTGAAATTTATTGCTGCTCAATTCGAAGTGGTCAGGTGTACTTGGAAAATGATAAGAAAGTGCTCATGATATATATTTATCGTCAAAAGGGAACACGTGTGTTTCCAAATGAAAGCTGAGAAAATAATAGGAATCTAGAAATGTGTACAACATGCTTTTGTACAGAGGATAAAGGTGTTCGTTGAAGTATAATTTGAAAAGAAAAATTGATACGCAAATATCAATAAATATTTCCATTAATCAATATTATATAATCAATATTAATACATTTATATGAAATTTAAATATGCAACTCAAATATGTTATATGCAATTTGAATATCTTATTATGTGTAATTGTTTGTTTATTAAATTCATATGAATTTTTGAAATATACTTTACATACGTGTTACACGCATAGATTTTCCAAAATAATGAATTCATATTGGATTATGTTAAAAGAACTTGCAAGATCTAATTAAAAGGGAAACATATTAACATAGTGGGAATTTAAACGACTTATACCGTATGCAAATATGAACAATACGTTAAAAAAATATCACGGATATACATACGTTGTACCAAACGAAATGTTAATATTATTATATTAATATTCGAGCTATATTTTATACGTATGTATATGATTCCATACAAACATGTGCCATAAACTTGTAAGATCTATAGTCTACTTATGAACTAATTGGGAGTCAAGAAAGACAAGCGAATAATTAATATCTCCTACTTACTTATATACGATTGCGTGTTCGTAGAACTTCTACGGAGAACATATGGGCATACGTGGCGAAAACCAACCGCTTCAGGTGTACCACGCGTAATAGATAATTCAAGAAATGCAATGGGGCTCTTACACACGACGGTCATTATTCCTGTCGGCTTAATTATTATTCATGGCTATGGTTCTATCTCCAGTGTGCCAGGTTTACCGAGAAAGATACTAATAATGAACGTTTAACACCCAACGAGTGCACACAATCTGATCGATTAAATTGTTCCTTCGGCATTGCGAACCCTCCTGCTGGAAAGCTGAAACTATTTATTTCAACGTTGTGCTAATTTAAAGCTAATCGACTTGAC
Source organism: Hylaeus volcanicus (assembly GCF_026283585.1). Taxonomy (NCBI): domain Eukaryota; kingdom Metazoa; phylum Arthropoda; class Insecta; order Hymenoptera; family Colletidae; genus Hylaeus; species Hylaeus volcanicus. The sequence continues at coordinate 5,321,641 of NC_071976.1, read as the reverse complement.
GTTTCTAATTTCGGAAGAAAAGCGGACTATGCACAAATGCATTCAACGAGTGTTTAATAAATTACCTTTCCTTCGGAATGTATGTATTTATGTTAATGTTAATCGGTTAATACAGACAACAAATGGAAAACGTACGTGGAATATATTTCGTGGAATAGTATATAACCGTAGTAATGATTCATTTTGAATAAATTATTATTTCATGTTAATCGAAATTATCAATTTTCTTTGATAAATCAAATTTCAATAAACTATCCCTTTGCCATTAAGGAAATTAATATTGTTCCTGAACAGTACGCAAAGTATACTGTATTACAGTGAAGAATATACAAATTGGCATTGTATTTAAAATAACAGTAAAACGATGTATCACCTATAATGCCCTTTTTCTTCTATAAATAAAAATTCCAACGAACCATTACTTTTCTATTAAGGAACTCAATAATACACGTACCTTAAAATGACATAATGAATAAATATTAAAATTCGATTCACTTCTGGACAAATACATTCGATGTTTCACTGGACGTTTTATTCGTTATCTATTATTCGAATGAAATGACACTCATCGCCTCTCGAAATGTACTGTTTGCTCCCTTTGGTCCAGCAATGAAACTCGCGTATAAGAGCTCGGTTACCAGGAAACGCATAAATAAGATCGCCTTTATGATTTCTGGTTATCGATAACAAAGTTCCGTTTGATGAATCGCTGGTGGACCTAAATTATCCGGCTATACCTGGAGCAGAGCCAACCGAACGCACGGTGCGTGTCTGCTATGCAAATCAGGAAATTGACCGAGGGGTTCATTAGCCATGCGTGTAACGCTAATTTTTGTAATCGGCATAATTCCTCATTGGTGTATACTCTTGATGCGGGCCAGCATCAATTAAACACATGTACGATGCTTGATAGACGCGTAATTAGTAGATACGGGGTTGCTTATCCAGTTCCCGTTTCTTGGTACTCGATGCTGAATTATGAACAGGCGAATTCACCTGCACGCTATCGCGGTTGCTATACTTGCCTCGTGGCACGAAAGTCGGGCGTAATTTCGCGACCGAGAAATACTTGAAATACCAGGGGCAAATCTACCATCAGGCCAGTGGAAACTTCAGCTTCGGGGCTCCCACGTATAATGGGCCCAGCAGAGCTTATTATTTGTTGGCTTCTTTCCTTTAACTACTATTCAGAAGTATGGAGTCCTCTTGAAAAAAGATTGTGGTTTGTTTGAAGAATCTTTTAATGGTTCCCCAATATACTTGGTTTCGAGTGTTTCGCTGTATTTATTATGAGGGTAATCAACGTTTGTTTGTGAATGTTTGAGAATTATTGAGCGAAAGAAGCAACTCGTTTGTATTCAATTTTATTTATGAAGTTATTGTTAATTATTAGACTACGAATTTTATGCACTTATCGCGTATGCTAATATGGAAAGCATACCAAGAATGTACATAATACATGTGGAATATATTCTTTTAATATTAATATAATAATATTAATATTTTGTTCTGTACAAGTCCATACATCTTTTGGTTGTGTTTAGAAGAGAATAAATTAGAAGAATAAAATTCTCATATCTTATAGTACAATATTGTTTCTAAAGTAGACCTAAATTTAATTAAATATTGCAGATTGTAACTTCTGCAGAGATAAATCCAGTTACCATAATTAATATTATTCGCAATATAAAATCAGATATTAATATATATATATATAATCAATAAAATATATTATATTAGGTGCAGAAATAAATTCTGAGCCATTATATTCAATCATTCTAGTTTAAGTAGATTTTAATATAATCAATTTTAATGTAATCAATTATTTAGATACTATCAAACTGAGGCACAGAAATTCATTGCACTCTACACAATGCATAGGGCATTCAATGGTGTATTAGAATAATTAGAGCCAAGAAACAGACCCAAAAACGATCCGGAATCTCGCTACTTCTCACTCCCTATACTTTCGTGTAATTCGTAGGACAGGACCACCTACATCCAGCGAGCCGATTAACATCCTGCAATAAGTCACTGAATCCTTTAGCTGCAAGCTATGTGCGTTCCTACATTATCGGCTCATTTGATTCACACTGTCCGTAATTTTGGCCTTCGCGAAAGAATAATGGTAGAATCGGCAGACTTTCACCCGGGGCAGCCGACTGTCTCGCTTTCGCAGACCGAAGGAGTTCAACTACGTGGATGCACCTGCCAAATTCTCCTGACGTTCCTTCTGAATCTATCACTTTTATCTCCGAATAATTTTTCCTAGGCCAGTGAGAACTATTTTTTACGATCTAGATTTAAATACATGGTTTAATCCAAAACAAAGTGTAACTTTACAGGACAAGTATCGAAATTAATTTATAAATCCTCCTGTTAAGATTCTAGGAAGAATAGTTTTACCACAATAATATTTCAGGTAGGAGACTGTCATTAAAATTATTATATGGTCATTCAAATTTACAGAATATTTGTTCTGATTTTTACTGATGTTAACCATTCATTGACTTATCATCTTCAAAAAATGACAAAATACAAGACAAACGTGTCTACTTTGTAGCCATAGACACGACCGCTGCTTTATTTTAAAAGTAAGGCAATATCTTAATTACCTAGGCAGTTTGTACACATAATTTCATAAATAAAATTTGCGATATTTGCATAAATTAATTTCCACGGCAAGAGGATAATATAGTGTTGCGTCTTATCTAGACAGAATAATCTTGTAGGCTTAATTGATCGCTATAATTATCGTCGAATGTCGACAGTTTCCATGCATCTTTCAACCTTCCGTTCGATGCATTTCCATACTAACTTGAAGTTTCAAGAATACTCGGTGATATTTCGGAATTCGGAGAGACAGGCTTTTCCGACGTTAGGTGCTAGAAATCAGACACTTCTTCGTTTTATTTGATTTATTTGCCTTCCCTTGTATATTTTACATACGCTTATTTACTCTCAACCATGTTATAATCTATGTATCAATTTTAATGCGTCCACTTTTATAATAGAAAGATGACAAGAAAGAAAACAGTAATTTCTTTGACGCTGTTGTGAGAATTAGGCAAGAATTATTAGTCGCAAACAAATCTAGTAAAGACTTCACTGACTCTTCAAAGATATTGAAAACTTCACATTGGACAAGGTTTTTAACTAGACCGAGAATGTTTATGCAAATTTGTATTTCTGTAGGTATAGATAAAGAAATGAAATTCAAATGAAAGTGTCTCTTAACTTCTAAGCAATGTAATATATATTTCATCGTTGATATCTTATAAATGAGTTTAATTTTTAATTTAACTTAAGTTCAAGGTAAATTTGAAGCTTCGATGTTATTATTAGGGGAAGTAATCAAGCTCGAGGTACATTCGAAGTTCCACTTGACGCTATAAGAGATGCTTACGCGATTATTATCGTAGAAGTATCGTGCCGAATGAATTTAGAATCGACTCGGATCCTCTTTTCCCTTCCCGGAGAATATCGAAGTCGGAGAACTTGCTCAACGGTGGTTCACGTGGCGGCATTCGATTTCTCTTCGTAATCTCCCGCTTCGCGTGGACAGACGAGACGCGAACGGAAAGGGCCATAGATTTATTTGACGTTTCATACCGTCTTAAAGCGTTGGCGATTCAGATTTAGGACCAACTGAAATCCTGATAAATTTCCGTGAGGTGATCCTCGCTCGCCGGCGCGTTCCCCGCGAATACGTACATGTACAGTTATCCCTGTATTAGTATGCTAATTAAAAGAAACGAGACGAGGGACCACGGACGTTTTACAGTTTTACCGAGTTCCTCGAAGGAATTCTGTTCGTCATAAAATTGCATAATGTAGGGTCTCTCGTCAAGTCCTCGAGCACGTTTAACGTGGGATTCACTAGTATAACGCGTCTTTACAGATTCGGAGCCTATAAATATAGTGGGCAGCTCCTTTGACCGTAAAATGGGATTTCCCTCTTTCAGCCGGCGTTTTGCGACTCCGTGAAATTCGTGGGCTTTCCACTTCGGGGCCTGGCCTACCTCGGAGACTTCTAAATCACCGCCATAAAATTGACAAACGGAGCAAGGGGGACTGCCAGACGATTTCCTGGTAGAAATCTTCCATCAACGTGTGACACTTTTTTGTCTGCTCGGTTTGGCATTGTCGCCAATTTTCTGCACGTACATTAACACATTCGCGACCGCTAACGTGAATTCACTTCTAATTCTATTCCTGGTTATGAAAAAATTATGGAAATCTTTTTATTATATACACTATATATTTGAATCGATGCGATACCACGTTTTCCATTTAACTACGTGTAAATTTGTTATAGATAGAAATTGTTGCAACTTTTGAACGGCTTGGTAAAACGACACCGAATTTTTTGAAAGACCTTGTGAACTATTTCAATATATCTCACAAACTTAACCAAGTATCATATAAATTCTAAAGATGTGTAAATAAATAGTAGTTTCTTTGAAACTGCAGAATTATAATCTTCCAATTATAATATACTCCTTGAGTCTTACGATATAGGTATACTTTCGATTGATACAATTAAAAATGTATGCCAAGTAGTGGTAACGTAAATAAAATTAATTTTGTTTTATTTTGAGGGTTATTGATGTACACTTGCCAGACCATTTTCGAACGGATATTTCGAGCATAATTTCGCGTCAAGTAATACCATCGGGTGGGAGTGAGTGAAGCAACTGAACTAAACCTGCGCAAGGGGCACGCTTCCCAGACGATGTTTAGACTTCCCTATACTCGACACAAACAATATCTGGCGGACGATAGCACACGCTTATTTCTGGTGTTTGTATATTCTCGAAAATATCCGTGTTCGTGGAACCGTGTTAGCCAAGAATGTCATAAAAGGTTTTCTAAAAGGGGCTTCGGGATTTAAGTTTTTTAATAAAACACTAACGGTAACGAATAAACCTTATTTTTTAATTTTAACACTTTACCAACTCAATAATTGACTTTTTCCAATGACAACAAATACTTTGTTTTGTATCACTGAGATAGTATGCTCCCATCTTTACACGAATTATGAAATATTATATCAATATTAACATGAGAATAATATTAACAGATGAAACAAATTTTGTATAATGCTACCATTAGGAAAATAAAAAATATTATCAAATTTCATTATATTGGTAATTATAAGGTGTTAAATAAAAGTAGATGATGAGAAAGAAAGATGATGTTTAAGTATCCACCGCAATTACGCTGACAGGGGTATATGGTTATTAGAAAGACAAAATATTTTTGCTTTTAATTTATAAATCATATTATAGTAAAACATAGTACATAGTAAACAAGAAGGATAACGCTCGGATTGTAATCAAATTTTGTACTTTTGGATGAAGTATCATAGAAGTATGAAATATTATATCAATATTAATATGAAAATACTACTAACAGACA
>NC_071976.1:5301602-5316210 GCF_026283585.1 Hylaeus volcanicus | reverse complement strand
CGCTATATTTAATTTCTATGGCAAATGCTAACCACAAGGAAACGAACCGTTGCTTTCTTAGAAAACCCTGTATATTCCTCCCTGAACCGAAAACACCGTAACGAAAGGGAATCGATAAGGATAGGGACGGGCAAACAATCAAATTAAAAGATCGTACAAGTTGGGAGGCGTCCTCGATAGGGCCAGTCTCACGAATTATCGTTTAGGTCCTATGTCAGATTACTAATTGAACGAATCAATTGTTTCGAACTTATCTCGTGGTTCCCATCGTAGGTTCGAAAGCTTTTAGCCCGGTGTAATAGCACTCCAGGCCCGATTGACGAACGTTTATTAGATAAACGGGTCTTGGACAGTGACGCCCGTAGGCGCCATCCTCTTCTGGGCTGGTGAACACGCGTATGACCGTATTTATTCGTTGACAATTACGATCGCGACTCTTGGAAGTTTTATGGTCGTTAAATATACTTTATGATACGCGTAAGTGCGAAAATACAGCTCCGCGAGTGATTTACGGGTGGGTGGCGGATTCAGCGGCGCGCTCGCAAAGGAAGCCGCACGGTTCTCGTGAAAAAGTGGCAAATTGCTATGTTCCGGAGTAGTTTTTATAATTTTGAATAAATGTCTCCATTGTCGCAGCTGAATAAAATTGAAGGATGGAGAAATATGGAGCTGCAATGTCGTAAAGTTTAAATGCTGCCATATTTTTTAGAGATAACCTAATGGCTTTTTTTACGTGCACTGGGTACATGTGAAAGAGAACGTTTTTCTTGTCGAGACTATGTGTATAGAATATACCCTTCTATTGTGTGAATTGCGAGAGTTAGTAATTTACACTATTTTCAACGGACCAATAAGTAATCCTTGCATACTACTGCAAGTTAGTAATACTGCAAGTCGGAGACGACACTCGTTAATCCATCGACGCGATAAATCGTTCCTGTTTGTTCACGTTCTCGGTACCTTCAACGGATTAATTGTCGACCGATTCCCGAAAGTGTTTCAGTTAGCCTGTCGGAAAACAAGATCGGGTCAGAATTATTGCGTCCATACAGACACAAGTTAGCCGAAAGTCTATGTTTATTTCTAGCGTGGAATGACTTGGGAGAGATGAACGAGAGGATTGAGAGAATAAATATGTAGAGAATGAGTTCGATGGCGTCCAAACTGAATGCTTAATAATAAATTTAAATATGACTCAGAACACTTCCATGAACAAGTTAATTAACCCATTTACTGCGGGATTTACTGCGGGACCGATTTCTGTTGGAAATTGCAGGGGGCGTATCACACGAAGAGGGTTGCAATCCTAATTTAAGCGCCTAAGTAGGGAATAACAACACAAAACTTTGTTTGTTTTCCAATCATTGCAAAATATATTTTCCTATATGGAACAGCATGAATATATTTCGTTATAGAAAAAGAAACTTAATAAACCGATGATTTATAACCAGATCAGATTTTTACGATAACATGAAATGCGGTTCAAAAAACCGCGATCAGATTAGCAGTAAATTAACAACGCTGGCGCCAGAATTCATTATAACTTATGACTCATTAGCGCGGCTACATTTCTCTGCTGTAAACAGAGTGTATATTTCTTCTGGTGCGTGACTGCATTCTCCATTCGACGTTTTAGATCTGACAATCTAAGCGATCTGATTGTTGACCAATCCATTTTGTTGAAGAAATTGCTCCGTCACTAAAATGAAAAAGATTAAACAATCGATAAATTAATATAGCTAATAATTAAATACGAAAGAGCTTTTCAAAAGTTACAAAATCATCTATAACACTAGCATATAAAGTAATTTTAATGACTTCAAAAAATCGCACAAACTGAAACAACGTGAAAAAACGTACAACAAAATATTATAAATATCACTCTGCCATAAGTCTTAATGAATCGTTAACCACAATCATGATTCCTGGACACGTCAGTGCACCAAGAAAGTACGTCTGTTTGTCGAACAATGTGTCCTCTCGAGTTAGAACCATTTAACAGAATTTCGGTAGCGATAACTGTCGTGTCAACACGCTTAACTCGTACCTTTTTAACGCTCCAGTGTTTAAAGACGTCATTGTGTCCGCGACATTCTGCAATCGTAAACAATTGGCGAAGCAATTTGTGAAAAGGCGCTGAAAAGAAACATTAATTCCCAGTGTCCATCGCTTATGTATCGCCGCAGTGTCCTGCCAAAGAATTCCTGCTTCGAGCTAACCTTTTTCCGAATCCTCCCGAACGGCTCTGAATTAGTATAGTTATCAGCTCCGTTCAGGGATGAAATTGTGGGAAAATCCCACACCGAGGACGGCCGTCGAGAAGACGATAAAGAGGGAAGTGCAACAGAGAAGAACCCGGACGCTCGAAATGCTTCATTTTGACGCCTGCACAGATTCCCTTTTATCTTAATTAAAGTTCCGTCGCCTTCTTTTGTAATGCCGTTCCGATAGCGTTCGATCCCTTTCCCTTCGATCGCCGTGTCCGTCAAAGCGGTACCCTAATGTCCACAGAAAACGGAGTCGACAAACAGGTCGGGCATTAGTACAATTATCGGTGCTCTCTTCTAGGTGCTAGCTGTGGGAAAACTGTCCACCGATAAACGACGCTCGTCCCAGGCACCTCACAGTTTGTACAGTCAATTATTATCTTAATGCATCGTCGTCGCTAAAGCCATCATAACTCTGTCATTGACCGTGGACCTGTTGCTTTTTATTTCTAAGTTACAAATGACGTTTACGACGCGCCTCGTCTAGCGGGCAAATATTTGACGCGTTTACGGGTTACTATCTTATTTTCATTAGTTTCGAGGCAATATTCGTGATTTTTTTTTTGCGGGGAAAGTAAATGACGTAGACCTTTGAAATTTGGTACGTTTATTTGTGCATGTGTATAGAAGATTTTGTGAAAATTACAAGTGGTTTGAAATGTTTGTTTCGAAGTTACAATATTCCTTGTCAGGTAGAATAGAATCACTAGGTTAAACACTATAACCAACTTGATTGAGAGATTTTTATGGGTTTCGTAGAATTGTTGATATTGAATCAAAGGAATAACGCTTTGGAGGTTTATTTCACACATTAAACTTGATTTATTACATTTAAAACAAATGTGTCTCTTATTTTCACATATCTAATAATCTTCAAGGTAACATCAGAGTAACAAATCATGAAAGGGTGATTTCGTCCCTTCCACTTGATTTATTACATCCAAGAACATAATAATACTGTATACAATGTGTCTCTTATTTCCATATATTTAGTAATCTTCAACATCAGAGTAATAAATCATGAAAGGGTGATTTCATCCCTTCCACTTCATTTATCTATTACATCCAAGAACATAGTACATAATATTATATAAATTCGCCTTGTATTAATATGACTAACATTTCACAGAGATTTCTGGATCTCTACACCGCGTTCGTTAAAAGCATATCAATCTTCATTGCTCGCGAGGAGATAAAACTCCATCAGCGCGCAATTACCTTGCACTTTGTGCGTTCGATCCGAGAACGCATCAACACCTATCGCGACGACGAAAACGTTGATACGAACCATTAAACAATATTTTAAGCGACCGTGTCGACACGCGAGGTGATATCTCTCATTAACGAAAGCATAGTAATTTCGTGAATCGCATTGCTCGTAGGCGGGAAGGTTGCGTGCGCCGTGGACGAGAAGGAACGCCCTATCGCGACTCGAGAGAAAAAGTGGAAGGTGGCTGCTGCGTTCGGTTGGAAGCACCTGAAACTTTGCGAGCGCAGTAAAGATACAACGCGCTGTCGAGCAGCCAGGGCTGTTACAAACGCCTTGATATTATCTCACCTCGTGTAAATGCATATTGAGAAGCGGTTACGTGCTTCGTGTATCGCTGAACCAACGCCGCACAGTGGACAGAGATCTGTGTCACATCGGGCAGACTCTTCGTGTCAATGTCGATGAATTTTTTAATGGAATTAGGAAATTTGGAAATTTCTTTTGGGAACTTTTAGGCGAACATATCTGGGATAAAGGGGAAGATATAGGGGAAAGAGGTGAAAAAATTGTTTGTCCTGGTGCAAAGCAGGCGAAAAGAGTAAATGTAGCAGTGTATCTCTAAAGACACCCAATGTTTAGATTTATGTTAAGGGTTCTACCTAATGTAAAACCTCGAAAACTAGATGATATTTGTGAATTTTTTTAAAGAAAACTGTAAAGTATATCAATTCTAAACTATGTCTGTATATTAATAGATATATAATATATATTCTCAAATTTTTTCAAATAAGAATATTTCTCTGTCGTAGATCAACCAGAGTTCCTTAAAATAATTTCCCATGGAGTGGCTTTGTCGCAACTTGAAAAATTATTTTATTTTAAAAATTATTTTATTCTACCTAATTTACTTTACTTCAATGATGAATTACACACGGGCAAATACTATGGTACGAATAAATAATTCCAGCAAGCATGCTCTGAATTCAGAAATAAATTTCACTTTATAGAAATTTACGAACTTGTATCATCTGAAATTTACAACTAACAAAATTATTTTCCAACGATCAGAGAACGATACATCACATCGAATTCCCATCGCTAGGTCCAACCCTCGAGGTAGACGAACGCGCACCCTCCTAGAAAGTCGACTACCAGATGGCTATCTGACAATGAGTTACAGCACGAGACACAGTCACTCCTCGTATGTACGCATCGTCGCCAGAAACGAGAGGTCTGGCAATTTGTTGCGTTATACGTGTTCGATATCGAGCCCCGCGACGGACTGGATCTAGTATCGCGTTCTCGGAGCATCCGTAATGCGTCTTCGATGATATCAGGCATCTGCGGTGGACAAGTAGCGACGGTGGATCAAGCGTTGCGTGATCGAAATTCTCGATCGTCGGGCTGTCGGCTGATTCGATATTCCGTGCGTGGTGCTGGAGTTCGTAGTTTGGTCGCGTTAAGAAGATTCTGGACGGTGTCCCACGTAAAAAGTGCACCGAAGGACGCCGGGCTCATTTAACGCGTGGAGATTTTTAATCGATGACAATCTTGTTACAGTTCTCGTACGTCGTGGTGGTTCCTAGAGTTTCGTATTATTGCTTTTGTTTTTTTTTTTCATTCGTGATTATATTCACAGTTGACGGAGAATGATTGATCGCGGCCTGTTCTTTAACTTTGAGTGTGTCTGTGCAGAATTTTAGTCGAAATATTATAATTTTGATCGGTTCTAAATTGACATTAATTTTATTCTGCAGTAAGGTTTCATTAAGCGTTTTCGTTTCTTTAATTTAGGAGTATTCACAGTTCGTCCATCAAGAGAATGACCGAATGTGGCCTATTCTCTGACTTTGAGTGTGTGTTCAGAATTTTAGTCGAACGGTGTATTCTATTGGTTCCAGCAATGTTGAGAAGTTTATATCTAACAATAAGTGTAAATTTAGAATCGATTGTACTCGTTTCATTATCGAAATATTACACAACAACGAAGAATATTGTGTACATATATATGTTGATTTTCGTTCGCTTAGATAGAAAATTGTTATAGTTTGACTGGTAGTATCCACGTCGACACCATTCCCCTGGGAGTATATAAACGGAAATTGAATATTCAAAAGAAAATAGTACTTAATCACCCGTAACTTATCGATAGTATTAAATAGCAGCGATAAATCTTCCATAGTTTGATAAATTGCTCAAATAGCTCGGAGCATCCTATTGGTTCTAGCAATATACAATTATATTTCATCGGTTTAAGTAATATACCCGCAATTATAGCGTGGACGTCTCTTGCCGGTTTATCGCGCGATTCCGATACCGAGACCGTGAAATCGCGGAAAGCTGGTTTCTATGGATGATCCGCAGGGTTCCCGTGTGTCGTTTGCATTGCACCAGGTCTCGATGGAAAGAGGGGGGGGGGGGGGGGGTAAAAAAAAAATCGCCGTTTCTTAAGAGCCAAGCAGGTTTACGAGACGTTTATTTCCGCTCGGTTGGCGATCCACGAGGCGTATCAGAGACGCACGGTGGCAGTTCTTCGTCCGAGTCCTTGTCCCTCGTAAATCTCGATCGCAACAAGACTAAAGGATACGTTTTGTGAATGAGTTATCGGATCCTCTCTGCATTTGGCCGGCGAAATTGGTCCCCGAGACGGAGCCCGAACCGTGAATAATATTTTATTCAGCCGTGTCGTCGATCGGAGTAATGGCTGACGTCACAACGATTAGGTGTCGTGATTAAGTACGACGTCTCTCGGCTTACCTTCCTTGGACACAATTGTGTTAATACGTTTTCGAGTTCACTTTGCGGCGGACCAAGTTTAATTAAAAATTAAATTCTCTGTTATAAGAAATATATTAATCGAAACTATTTGGATATAAATAAAAGAAATTCACGTTTTCTTTCAATGAGCGTTTATTCGACATTAATTATTCGACCTAGTTCCTGGGCATCATCTTGAGCAAAAAGTGATAACCATAGAAATCTATTTCTTAATTTTGGTGACTGAAACAAATAATCTCATCAAAAACAAATACAATGACTGAAGATTTCTGTGAAACTGAATATTAATAAGAGGTTTCGATCTTGTATGAACAAATTTTAATTAAAGTGGAATTTTTATTGACTCTAAATGGCATAATTTTCTTTTTATTCCTTTGTTCAGTGATCATTTATTAATTGGGTACCTGGATTTGGCCAAGTACTGACTCTTATGATAAACTTACGTCATAATTAAAAATGTATGGATAATTAAAACATGAAGTATACATACATACATATAGAAATATACATATTATAAATACATATTAGAAAAGAGACAAGATATGAAAATTCATATAGGATATCTATTATAATTAAAATCTAATTGTACAACATATATTAAATAGAACAATAAAGGACGACATAAAATTCTTACCTTCGATATTTATTATTTATATCCTTATTAATTAATCCTTAGTAATTAATTAATTATGTTTCGAAGAATTGCTCAACCATTTCCTGAAGAATTGCTTCAATACTCTTCTCACCGATGGAAGTACAGCCTTAAAATTAGAAATAAATTTGCCGCCGCTGCGACAACGCGTGACAGCCACGCGTGGACGTTACAAATTGTCCGCGATACAAAGTACGATGCAATGGGATGCATTAAAATTATAATGGAATACTAATGGCGGCTTTGAGTGTTGAATCGCGAGGATGAATGACTATATCCTGATAGGAGTGCAGCGGCGACGGTCGTGTGCGTGCGACGCGTCGCGAAAGATCGTAAAGACAGAAGTTGGAAAGGACAATAGTAGCGGAGAAAGTTATACGATGCGATTACGATACGGCTGATGCTCGTTTGTAACGTCACGACAACCGTAATGTCTTTAATGAACGTTCAACCCTTCGTTTCTTGCCGTCGGTTATGAATTTATCCGCGTCGCGGACAACGTGCTGTGCTCGGATAAACGTATTACAAGTCCGTGGACTCGTTAAAATAAATTACGCCGAGTGAATCTGTGACAAGATACAAGATGGAGATACATGGTATCTTTGTCCAGGATCGTGATAAAACAAAATGCTTCTCCAACTGGTGCCCCGTGTAACGCTTAATTACTTGCGCTACCAAAACTCCTAATTTACATACGTTCAATTTGTACTATTCATTTAAAACAAAGCGTTAACCTCTTGCAGTTCAAGTCTGCCGAATTTAGTGATCTATTTCCTCTCATTTTGGATAGTTTCGTCTTAATTAATTTGTCTGTTGTAGTTTATTCTTGGTCTTGTCATTTTAAGTGATTTCTCAGAGATGAGCTGCTTATATTCTCGCCTATATATTCTGTAACTCCATTTACTTTCGTACAACTTATTTTCGTTTATATTTACGTTTCTGTCAACAAAGAGCAGCTTTAATTGTAGCCACGCCTACATAATAACGGACCAATACAAACATTGAAATGCGCTGTTTATATTCTCTCCTGTATATCCTGCATACATAACTTATCTTTCTTTAAATTTACATTTCTGGCAACAAAGAGCAGCTTTAATTGTAGCCACGCCTAGATAAGGTGTAAATTATAACGCAGATCATACAATCACTAACAGTGCTGCACCCACCGATTACACTTTCTGTAATTCAAAAATTAATGAACATTACAATGTACATCACATCTTCGTCAAATTTTTGTTCTCTTTATTATCGAGAGTAATTATAATTATAAAAAACCCTCATCTAGGTGTCAAGGACGTGAAGAGGTTAAACAGCAAACTGTAAACGCATTTTTAAAAGTATCGGCGTACCTTCGCCACGAAAATACGCGTCGAAAGCAGCTAACTGGTTAAGAAACCAACCGTGTAAGTCGAAGGATAGGTGTGCACCTTGAAAATGTCCCGCTGCGGTGGAAAAACGCCGGGAGATAAGTGTTGCGTCTACCGGCGCATCATAAATTAACCCCCGCGTCAAACACGATGACCGTTAATCACTGGAAAAGTCCGCGGAGGATTTCAATATCCGAGCGATGGCCTGGAAGGAGGCTCCGCTGGAAGGATATCCGGAGTAGCTGGCATTATCTTACGTACGAGTAGACACGTAGAGGGCCGCGCCGGGGGAACGCTGAGCTCGAAACAACTCACTCAACCTGATCCAAAGCCGGCAGGCATCAACATGGTTTCTCTCTACCACGTTTGTCTGTCCGGTTTCGTTCCTTCGTTCGTTCGTCCTGGCTCTCCGTTTGTCGGCTGTCGGCCAGGATGATCCTTAACGCGTGTTTTGACACGATTAGTGGCCATGGTTTGTGAACAAAGCGGCCCATTGTTCCCTGTGCGTGATTTCGCGTGTGAATCTCCTTGTTTTACCGCGGTGCGTGGCCCTCCCCGAGGAATGGTCGCGCGTGCTGCTACCAGGGAAACTCCGTCGCATCTTCCGACCAGTGGTACCAGAAGCTCCGAGCTTTTCGAGTTTTAGGAGCTTTTCGGAGTCTGGGAATTTTCGAACGATTCCGAGTTCAAGGTAGGACAATCGTTTTATTTTCTTAGCAGTGGTACCAGAAGCTCCAAGCTTTTCGAGTTTTAGGAGCTTTTCGGAGTCTGGGAATTTTCGAACGATTCCGAGTTCAAGGTAGGACAATCGTTTTATTTTCTTAGCAGTGGTACCAGAAGCTTCAAGCTTTTGGAGTTTTAGGAGCTTTTCGGAGTCTGGGAATTTTCGAACGATTCCGAGTTCAAGGTAGGACAATCGTTTTATTTTCTTAGCAGTGGTACCAGAAGCTCCAAGCTTTTGGAGTTTTAGGAGCTTTTCGGAGTCTGGGAATTTTCGAACGATTCCGAGTTCAAGGTAGGACAATCGTTTTATTTTCTTAGCAGTGGTACCAGAAGCTCCGAGCTTTTGGAGTTTTAGGAGCTTTTCGGAGTCTGGGAATTTTCGAACGATTCCGAGTTCAAGGTAGGACAATCGTTTTATTCTTTTAGCGATAGGATTATTGCCGGTCGGTGATTGATTTAATGGCCCGCTATGAACTGCTGTGTCTTGGAAATTAAAGGAGGGGAGAACAAATTAACCCTCTATGACGATAAAGAAACGTCAAACGAAGAATTAATATTCATAAAAGAAAAAGCATCTTACTTTCTATTAGAACGAAGCTAACATTAAAATAGTGAGATGAGTATAGTTCAAACGTGTTTTATTCACATTTCGATAGCTAGGCTTCTGAGTTTCCAGCAAATAGGAATGACTTTCTTCATCACGCTCATTTATATTTTTCGCGCATGACTATGCATTATAGTAATCGATTGTTCACTCGATTGAAGGATACGAAGAAATAACTTTTTTGCTATTCATCAACCGACCGTGACATCTACAGTTACTAGACGATACACACGGACAATCAGCCAATTACTATTTTTCCTAGCTTTTAAGTCGATAATTACAAACGTTATTATAATTAAAATGAAAAATATATATTCTTTTCTTATTTCTGTATATGAGAGATTTTTTCCTACTTGACACATTTCTTACATCTGTTTAGTTCATTTATAATTAAAAAAAAGTTTATTCGCACATAAAGAATAAGAACTATGGCATAACTTTCTAAATAAGACCATTGGTATGGCCAAAATAAATTTTTAAAATCGAAAAAACGATTAAATAAAATATTTGAACAATGTTTTCCTTGCCATATTTATGATTGAAATTTACCATAACATAGTAACAAGCGACATTTATCATTTATCCATGCGTAGAGTACACTTTTCACCGCCATATTTTTACGTACCTAATAAGGTTACTAACTTTATATTACACATATAAGTTTACTAACCCCTGTATTACATACGTACAAATTTCCCTATTAATCAAGATTATTCATAATATACAGAAGTGGGCCGAAAATGATCTCTCATAAAGTTTAAATAAAATATTCAAACAATGCTCATCCAACCCACTTTCTCCATTGAAATTAATCATAATAACGAGTACCACGCGCTATTACTCGTTATCACGAGTGGAATTAATCAAAATAACAAGCAACGTTTATTATTTATTCGTGAGGAAAAATGAAAACCCATTCCTCGAAGGATTCGTGGCATAGATAAAACGAGCCTTCTCGCACGAATATACACAAAGTCCAGACGGGTTCAATTCGTTTCACGCGCTGGTCCATCGATCAGCTGGTAACTGCCTACGAGAAATAGAAACTGATCGCTCCGTATATCAGTTCCCTAGACGGGAATGTCCTAGTCTTTTCCGCGTCGACAGTGCTAACAAAGGTGTCGCAGCGCTAACAAAGCAATCGAGCGCGTGTCGCGCGGAATTAGTATTCGAGTAGAACAGGCTTCACGCATGGCGCGGAATCGCTTTCGAATTCTTTCGGACTGCTGCTAGCCGTGGCATAATATACAGTAGCGGAAGAAAGTATGAGCACTGCATAATTTTTAGAGTACACGCGGTTGGAGATATTTCAAGAATCGGCTGCAAAGATCGTTCTTCTATGAATCTTTATTTTATAAATAAATTAGCTTATTTTGTGACAAGAATTAGTATCCTGGATGGAAGGATACAAAGGTAATGTTTTTTCTCGGTACTATTTAGACAAATCAAAGATATTTGTACAATTAATGCATACAATATGTATGTGATGCGTTACGAGAATGGGTTTATACTTGTAACATGTTCATTATTTTTAAAACTGCTCCAAGATCAGTGCTGCTGTTGAAAGTAATAAAAGACAATGAATTAAAATATTTAAAATAAAAATTCACTTCATTAATGGCCCCTTTTTGAATAATAAATTAGAATACCTTGAATAAGAATCCTTTGCATTATCAGCCCTTATTGTACAATGCCTTAGAATATTTGAAATAAAAATTCACTTCATTAATGGCCTCTTTTCAAACAATAAATTAGAATATTTAAAATAAGAATTCATAGCGTGATTAGTCGTTGTTGCACAATAAATTCAAATACACAAAGTAAGAATCTGAACTATGCACCGAACTATGCAAGGATTTGCGTGTCCCAAACACTATTCTATGGCGATACTTTCGTACAGCGCTGTACACCTAAGCAGCTATAAAGAGACAAGCGCACAGAGGCGTACGCATAGGAGCAGGTACGAGCAATTAGAATTTTTTCAACGCCGCCAATCGGTGGTGATGTTGGTAACCGTCTATCGCTGAACAACGATCTGGCCAATAAACGACAGCCACCGCTCGGTTGGCGCGTAATTTTACAACGACACGGGGCCAAGTGATTGGTAGTTGGTTCGGAGGCCGTATTTATCCTTCGATCGTTAGACAAACAACGCGATCACCTTGCATAATTCCAGCCGGCGGCGTCGGCGTCGGGGCGGCGTGGTTTTCCTTCCAACGTTTAAATCAACCGCGTCGCTCTTCCGGCTCTCGTCGCCTCTGCCCCTCGGCGGCGAAACCAGAACCGATTTATCGCCCGATCCACGGTTAATTATTATGCTAGTTACTCTACTATATCCGCGACGCTACGCGATAAATAATTAGACGCGGTCGTGACTAATTGTCCCGTTCCCAGATTACCGCGACGCGATGAAAGTGAGCATACGATACAGTGAGTAACAAAATTGTTGACATTATAAAGAATTATGTATGAAAGATGAAAGAAGCAGTCGATGATTTTTCAAATGCGTAAAGGAATTCAGGACTTGGCGTTTCTAAAAATAAATCGCATCAAATGAAACCGTCATTGCCGCGATCGCGTTTACGTACATGTATACGCGTCAATAGCGACGACGAACGCTAGAACTCGCGGTTATCAGAATCGTTTTCTAAGAGTCGAACAATGGGGTTCCGAGTATCATCCGTTTATTGTTGATATTTCGTCTACGGCCCCTGGGTAAGCATAAACGGTGCTCGGGTCGTGCCACATAAAGCATAAATCATTCGTAAGGACGTGCATACGTGCACGCGTATTTATACGTCGCTGGCTCCGCGATACCTGATCAAATATGGCCGCACACCTGAACTTTGCAAAACGAATCCAATGTTTTGACCTCTGAGCAAATTACCTTTTGTGGTTTAATTTAAACCTCGCAAATATTGAAGTATTAAGCTTGTAAATATTGAAACAGCAATATATCTTTTTATAAACTGAGCAAGCTTAGCCTTTTCTACATAATTTTTATATTAATTTTCACATTGTGAGCTGCATTATCTAATAAATAGTTTGTTATGTTACAAATTTAACATATTAAAAGAATAATATTTACACACACAAAAAAAATACATAAACTGAATTATGGTGAGGTATAATTGCAATAATAAATAAAGTACTACAGTGTCCGAATATTACTACGAGTCACTGTACCTTTTGATACCCAACGAGTCCAACATGAATAAATATTACATAGTATTTTCTTCAACCTGCAAGTTTTAATAACGTCCAGTTAATTCCTCCAAGTCCCTTATCTGATACCGATGATCTACTTGCTTTGAAAATGTAATTAACCCAGAATCGCGGTACGATAAGTTCTCACGTATCAAATTCAAAGTAAACAAGCTTCTTAGTACATATCTTGAGAGACACGAACAAATCCGTGAGTAGCCGTAGATCTACACCGCGATTTAATATTTTTATGTGTTAATCTGTCCGGTAGACAGTTCTCTTCCTCTATCGTTCCTCCTCATCTCTCCTCTATCAATTAACATACTTACGCCTTCATGCATCATACCACATCTGTACACGGTGCTCTGTCGGAGACAAACGCGGGTAATAGGCTGGAGGGATGCGAGTACGCGCTGTCCACTCCGTAGGCATCGAATCCGCGACGAATGACAGAGACGGTAACGAGGAACGGTGCATTTCGACCACGAAAACATAATCCCGTGATCGTTCTGACACGCGCGGCTCGTTCTGTGCGCGACAGAATTATCGAAACCAGCGACGGCCAGCTGAGAACATAGTTCAGTGCTTCCCAACAGAGATGGAAAAGATTTTAATTGAATAATTGATTACGAATAAAAGCAATGTATCGTACAGAGCTGAGGATGTTATTACGTAATACGGTGAATAGAAGTGGTCTGTTTTATCAATTTACTTTGGTCGTCAAGAAATATTTGCGTATTTGTAATACAAAATTAAAACATTTCTTCAGATATAATTGTATAAAAATATATTATTGGCTTTATATTTACTATTTAAAATATTATTTTACTCGAATTATAAATCATCTGATTGGTTAAAACAATATTTCAAACAATTTTTCTTGAAATTTTACCTACTTTTTATATCGTAACTCATTCATAACGTTTATTCTATTAAAATACACTTTATTAAATTGAAGTAAACCACAAACAGAATCCCTGAACAGACATCGCGTGACGATTAAATTACTACACAATTTCTTTGTAATATTAGCGTAATCTCCGCTATTTGAAAAAGTGTACCGTGTGAATGGCAGCCTGCTTCGAGTGCGTCATTAAGTATTAAAAAAGGTTGGGAAGCACTGACATAACGAACCGGAACCACGTAGCGACGTTCAACCGATGGCGAGACAAGGGCTTACGTATCTGGAGTAATTTACCTGTCGGATTATCGCTAAAGAATCGCGTCTCAATTACTGTACTGTCAACCGTCGTGACGCCACGCCAAGACGTCCTATCGGTTGGAAGAATTCCCCTCCCGCTCCCCCTGTTGGCATTCGTACACGATGAAATTGTTACAGTCCGACGAGCAAGTGTCTTTCCACTGACAATTATCGCGCCAAGACAGCGATTCACAGTGAATAAACTCAATTGATAAGTCAATTAATACGGTAATAGGATTGTGTCTTTTCATGAGTATCCTAGAGTATACCTAGTATGAGTATATCTAGTTTCATCAAAATCCAATCATTTCTCGCATTTTGTTCCGAAATTTTGAATTTCCAAATTTTTAGATCAGATTTTGAATCAGCACTCCGACAAGCACCTGCATACCACGTTTCAATTGATTCCAATCTCTTTTCGCGTTTTGGTCCGCCATATTGGATCCGCCATTTTGAATAATTCTGAATTCAGATTTAGAATCAGCGACCCCCAAAACCCCTGTATTCCATGTTTCATCTAAATCGAATCACTTTTTGCATTTTCTTCCGCTATGTTGGATCCGCCATTTTGAATTTCTAAATTCTGAGTGCAGATTTAGAAT
>NC_071976.1:5257154-5301592 GCF_026283585.1 Hylaeus volcanicus | reverse complement strand
TATACTAAGTTTCATTCGAATCGAATCATTTTTCGTATTTTGGCCCACCCCTGAATCCGCCATTTTGAATTCCTAAGTTTTGAGTTCAGACTTGGAATCAGCGACTCCAGAAACCCTTGTACACCAAGTTTCATCCAAATCGTTCGAAAGGAACTTTAGATATTCATGGGAAACACCTGTAAGGGTGATTGTTGACTACTCTTTGAGTAGTTACCCCTTCCACCAGGAAATACTACGCCAGGCCCTGTGTTTACGATTTTGTCTACTTTACTACTAGTGCGTACGCATATCCAGGAATTGATGTAGGTCAATCACTCATTCTCGAATCAATGAAATAGGCTGTATAAGGTATTCGATAGGAAACTTTGAAGTGACATAACTCAGCGTAGAATCGTCCGATTTTAATCTACCAAGAACCAAATTGAAGGGCAGAATTTTTACTATCTAATAGATAGTTATTATCGTTGTTAAATACTTTTAAAGAATTGTTTTTTATTAAAAATGTATATGGCTTTGAAGTGTCGTAACTAGTCGTGAAATCGTTCGATATCAGTAAAATTTCAATTGGAAAGCATATCGTTAGATACTTTTAAATAATTGTTTTTTTTTAACTAATTGTATTATGTTATGCTTGAATTTATTAACGAGTCTAGTGTTTTAAGAATACATACCCAAAATACTGGTCGTTTAGCATTTTACAATAACTACCACACTATTTAGGAAGCGTTTACAATTTAGAAGAGGACTTTCGACGTTAATACATATTAATATGAAAATTAATATACAGGGTGGTCCAGTAGATAATATTCTCTCGTAATGGCGAAGATGGGAATTGGATGAGAAATAGTGTCCTCAGGTATATGAAAATTCAGTAAATAAATAAATTCAAAAATAGATACTTTATACTAGATGGAAGGAAACACGTGGACTTGTAAAAGTCACTATGCAGGCAACAATAAAAATCTTAAATAATCGAGTAGTTGTAAAAGCAAAGTTAAATCAGGACATCTAAACTCAAATGAAAGTAGTAAAGAGGATTTATTGACAAAGTCGTCAAGATTTCACAAGTAAGTGCAGAACCTCTTACGAAGCATATAGTACATCCCACTAAATTGAATATTAAAAAACTGAAAATTCTTGCAATAATAAAATTAAACAATTCAACAAGAAGAAATCGTAATTTTATAGCGTAACTTCACTATCTGCGATGAAGCTTCGAGTGGTCGATTGAGTTCGATGCGCCTATAACAGAGTAGACGTTGAAAAAATTGCACCCGGTGGTACAAGTTCGAAGCATTTGCAGAATTATGTAGTAGAGTGTGTAATAAATCCTTCGATTTATGCGAACTATTCGATTTCGCTATGAAGTGTTCCTGTTGAATTCGCTGAAATCGATTCTTATCGTGTAGAAATGTCCTCGTTGCCAAGTTGTCTCTACTAAAAGTTTACGACCGAATGTGATTTCACTGTGGACATTTGCGACATTGCTGATATTTCGCCGGATAAGAGAGAAAGTAGCGGTCAGACAAAATTGTTGGAGACGATTTATTCAAGCGCATGTCTCCAATCCTTCAGGCTTCACGACTTGATTTCACATTGATTATAAAGCGAACGCAGTGAACTGAATTTTCAAGTGGAAAGTCAAATGTGGTCGGGTGCAGTGGATATTGTTTTATTCTTTCTATATACACCAGCCTTTTTCGTCTAAGATATTACAAAGTTGCAGCCAATAAAATTTGACTCGATATAAAACTTAATTTATTGAATCAAAACTGTTTTATCGTTGTTGTGAAAAGTGAGAAAATTCAAAGTCGATTTTCTCGTAAACAAAGCCTTGTACGAAACATTTTTATTCTATATTTTCGACTTATTTTTTCATGTATCACCTTGTATATATTTTTAACAGATACCAGAAACAATACCATAGATACGAATGGGTTAATTTATCGCACGACATCATAAAGATACTAAAAGTTGTCCCGCAGAATTAACCATTCACGAAAATGGAATTAAATGAACTATTTAGTATTCATCTCCCAGTTTGTACATCCATTTCATTCGGATACCCCGTCGATTATTTCAATTAGGTATTCCCGCGTCGTCGATAGGAACGCTGCAAGCTAGATTTTCATACCATAAAGTAGTTCCTCCGTTTCGTTTTACCATTATCGGTGGATGGCAGATAAATTTTGTATTCAAACGACCGAGTAGATTCACGGTCGAGTGTACAAATTGAATGCTCTTCGACTCGAGATACGGTGTCTCCGAATTTTAAAAGTCGTCTAAAGGGAGGAAACTCTTCGCTCGCTACCAATAAATTCTGTATCTTATTGTGATCCCACGATAAATTCCTGGAGTGGATGAAAGAAGGTGCCGAACGATCGTGGCGCCTTCGTGGCCTTTATTCAGGCAATCCCGATACGTGTACCTGATTTTTTTTAGATGCGTTCTTTATAAGATTGTCACATTACGTGTGGTATAATACAGCAACTGGGTATTATCTTTTGCTCGCATTACAATGTGAGAAGATAATTTATTTTACATATCTTATTGATTGTAGCAATAGCTGGTTTTATATTTAAGTTGTTTACTGGTTACCTGGTTTCCTATTTTAATTATTTTCAAACTGTATCAAAATCATTGTCGGTAATATAGTAATTCTAAAAGGAAATTCAAAATACATTTTTCAAATCTACTGGTTCGATGGTTTTAGTGTTAAATTCTTAAGGAGCAAGTCATCGATCTCTCGTTAACAAGACTGAACCAGGAAACCTTGCCTTGAAAGGAAAATTTTTATTGTAACATCTATTGAATTAATAATTACTAAACATGCAATGCTAGAGGACCAGTCTGAGTCCTGCACTAATTAATATCACCACCAGCTGTGCCTCTTTACTTTGCTTGAATTTTACAGTCCAATTGTAAGTCATACGATTGAATAGCTTATAAAATTATTCGAAAGATAATTTTACGCGGTCATAAAATTATCTGAATAATAATAGTTCAAGTTCTAATTCTAGACTAATTCACACTAAACAGTAAATTTTAGATCTCGTTACAAACTATTATAGATTCGATTGTAATTGATCAATTAAAATAAAATAAAAAGAAAAAAGTTTAAATTCATACAATTCATATTTTCAAAAGTGCTTAGTCTTAAAAATAATACAGATACCTTTCGCTGTTTTATCTATTCATTAGTAGTAGTTTGAGAAAAATTGAATGAATCTGGCATACTGATATTAAATAGAATTTATTCATTTTTTCCAGATGAAGTGTTCATGCGTGACTATGTAAATCGAAGCATTCGAAGGCTTTAGAACTATTTCAGGAGAGAACGGTTAGCCGGTTAAGGGAACCGAAACAAATTGTACTTTCTTTTCGTCAGGTAGACGCGACAAATCGTGCGTGTCGCGTAAATGCGTGAACGAACGCACGCCGAAAGAATCCTTCGCACAGTGCGTGCCTAACTTGAAATCTGAGAATTTTCACGTTCTATGGTGAACCGTAAATTATCGGTCCAATCCTCGCATTGTGACGATGTGTTTGTGGTGGAGACCCTGGCTGAAGCTTCTTTCGAGGAAACAGAAGCATATGGTCGCGGCTTTCTCCCAACGGTGACAGTCCGTGGCCGTTGTTTCGTGAAATCTTAGGATTTACTTCGAGTTTGCCATTATTTTTTAGAACCACGGGCCATTCCTACCTTCCAACCCCTGGTATAGATCGCTTTTCTCTAAAACAAAGCCTCGCACGAAATATTTTTATTCTATATATTCAACTTATTTTTTCATGCAGAATCACCCCCTTCTTCGCTTGTACCACCAATTACCGAACACTCTGTATATCTTAATACATGCACCATATTTTTATTTGAGTTTTCGTGGTATTTGAATAGAAACTTTCAAGGAATTACACACTTTTACCTATGATGTCTCTTCAGAAGAAACATCCGAGTGCAAAGGGTTAAATATTAGCAGTGGACGCGAAAAAAGAGTCCTGGTTGCAATTTGCCAAGTCAAAGCCGTAATTATGGCCCTGCTTACAGCCGCCTAGGACTCCTAATTCGGTAGGACCCTTTATCCTCGCCTACTTTCACTGTACGGTAGCCACGGTCCGTGACTATTCTTTACACATTCGTGATACAAATGCGTAGTAATCTACGGATTACGAGCGACGAGGCCGAGATGATCCTAGATGAACTCCGGGAGATCATGAGATCCTGCCGCTTGGTATGTCGCTCGAATTCCACGGGGGAAAATCCGACCAGTCATGCTGCTTAATCCGAGAAAGCAATCACGTAAGGCCGCTCGAAAGACAAATTGTGGAATATAACCAGTCCGTGGAACGAGAACGTCCGTGGCTGACGTTCCACGACGTATGAAAAAAATGATTACACGAACACCCCATCTTAGCGAGGATTAATCCGATTCAGGGATCGGCGCCAGGGCATTTTCGATTCGTGTCCCGTGGGCAACGCCGAGCATCGAATCGCGAATCCTTGATACCTCTGTATCTATCGAGATTAGGCGAACTTAACGCCAACGTGACGACAGTAATGCGTGGCAATTCGTGTACATCGGACAACTTGTCAAATCTAACGCAACGGTAATTTTCATTCACCGTTTCTTCTTTTCGAATTAAAATGTAGGCGGTATTGCAACGAATTATATTTTATGGTGGCGTTGGACGTGCACGTCCCCCGCTAGTATGCAGAATTATAGTCTTTCTTCTCCGTACTTTAATGCTAGGGAAACAATATCAGTGAAGAGGAAGCGCAATTAGAAATACAAACTCGACACATTTCACTTATAAAGTAACACATACAAATATGAACAATAATACACGTATTATACCACTTAGAAGGTAAAACGTACCTTCGATTAATTTTCTGTATTTTTGAAAATATTAATTTGCGTAAGGACGAAGCAAACAATATACATAACGAACTCGTACACTCGCACATCCTGCGTTCTTCGTTCACGTAAGTCCCGTGGACCGTGATACGAGGTTCCTTAATAATGCTCCAGAAAGCACGCGGTCATGCATGGCCGAGCGATAATGTCATCGACGGTTGATTGTTGCAAACGAGTGCAAAAAGACCGGTATGAAACGAAACGTTTCATTTTTATTCCTTTCCGCACCAGTTCGCTCTTTTCATACGCAAACTACCCAGTTTCCTTCGCCTCGGTTTTCTCGACTTGGTTACAATGTTGCGCGACGATAAATCATAATATCGCGAATATTGCACGTCAAAACGGCGAGTTTCAGCGCGCGCGCGCCTTTCCACTCCCTTTCTGCAATCACGCGAAGAGCCGTAACAATAGCGCCGCGCACTCCCGGACCGCTAGGAACGCGGTAATGTTCGTATTTACTTGTCTGCCCGTCGCTCTGATTCAATAACACCGATGAATAACGCGTTTGTTCGTCGAGAAATTGCAGGATAATTGGAAGCCACGGGGGACTGGAATTTAGATGGGCACAGCGGAAGGCAGAGCGAGCGAATGGTGTCCGACCTGCGCGAAAACGCGCGGGAAATGTGGCCGGACGCAGTTCGGAGGGAAATCAGCTGGGGAAGGTAAACGAACTATGCGTGAATAGGGTATTGGTATTATGTGGAGTATGCTAGGAGTATAATATTATTTATGCTGTAGTTGTTGATCTTAACTTTTAACTTTTGTGACTTGTCATGTATGTATGTATGTTTATTAGACTGTGGATCTTTATGCATTTATAGGAAATTTGTATGTACAAGAAACGACAAACAAGGATTACAGCACGATCTTGTAGAGTCCAAACTTTTAAATAATATATGCAAATGATTCTCAATAATAGAAACGAATTCCTCAAACTAGTACATTTATTAACTAAATATGGAATAATGAACAAATTGTAATTGAATTGTAAATATTATTGTGGTGACTAATAACCCTGTAGTTGATGTGACCTTAAACAAAGTAATTAAAAAAAAAAAAAGAAACGACAAAATGCAAACAATTTGCAAAAATATAAAAAAAGATTGAAAGTAAAGTTCATGTTATAATATTTGCAGAATAAAAAAAATTCTTATTTACGTTCAATTTTTGTAGAGACGTTCGCGAAGATTTTATTTTGCATAAAGATCCACAGTCTAATGATTATTAAGGGTATTTGGAGTTTTGTTTTTAAAAATTAAAAGTAATAAAAGTCACAATGTTGCACCCACCAGTTCCTCAAAACTTCTGGTTCGCAGCGAGCCTCGGTGTGTCTCAAGTTTCAAAGGAGGCTGAACGTCGATGATTGCATTTAAAATCTGGCAACACACTCGGTTCGTGGAACAGAATCGCTACCATGTTCAACTAAACAGCAATCTTCGGTTTCATAAAACGAGTGACGGGATTAGAAACATTCGACATCAATTCTACGAGTCTTCTTCAGAAAATACATTATGATTTAAATATTGATATATATACATATATATTAACTCATATATATATATTAACACATATATATATTAACACATAATACTATAAATATATTATAAAAGCTGTTCGAATACTTGTCGAATGCAAATAGTCGAGTCTCCGATAAGTCCCGATCCAAATTCTTATCGATTGCAAAAAAAAAAAACACGTTTTCACGCGTAACCAAACAGCGCGTATTTACGACGCACGTAGTTCTTATCGAATTACCTTTCGTCACAGATGTGACGGGCTCTGGGCGACGCGACTTTATCCCCGCAGACCTCGACAATTTCGTATCGAAATAACGTCCATTTATTTATTTATCGCGTTATATCGCTGCAATCTGGGATCGGTCCTCGTAAAACGAAAATAGCGAACTGTCGAGGCAGGCGGATAACTCGTCGAGATCGAATCTCGATATCGGGGTTATATCGTGTTCCGGGAACTCGGGTCTCGTCAGGGGGTCTCCATCTAAGGCAGGACCGACTTTGAAATCGAAAGCGAAGCGTGCCGTTATTAATCAATTTCGCGCCCCGAAACGCACGGTTGAACCGCGTCGGATTGATTCGTACAGGTTGATCAATCAAAAACGAGCGAAACAAAAAGGTACATGGGCTTGGCCACCGCGTCCACTGACGAACGTTTGCGGTAGAACCTCGTACGTTGCAGGAGATCGGGTGAAAAATTCGTACAATTGTCGTTGAATAATAATTGTTGTTGAATAATGCAGGTGACACATATTTAGTGAATAGTAGCCTCATACATTGTGTATAATTATTTGTAGACTGTACATTTTATGCATTTTTTACTTTTATAAATAGTGAAAACATACCGAAAATATACGTAACGTTGAATGTATTCTACAATTTATATAATTAAATTGATTATTTTGTTTTGCATAAGTGCACGTAGCTTTTAGTTATGTTTAGAATGTGTTTATTGTAGCAGTGCGTGGTCCTGTTCTTTTGGTTTGTTGCTTAGAGACCATACCCTTGGCTTATCAGCACCGAGCAATTAACAAGGTCCTCGTGCAACAGCTGAGGTTTTTGTAGTAATCAAGATTACTAATTCGTTAAATAGTAGCTTCATAATGTGTATTCATACAAATTATGCTTCATGCCTCATGCGTACAATTAGTCTTATATCATCTTATAGAATTGTCTCTAACAATCTTCCAGAAAAAAAGCTTGTCATGTCATCCAACAATTAAGAACGAACTTCATAGAAATAGACTTGAAAGTCACAATAAGTTTCAAAGCGTTTAATTAATACAGTGCCATGAGAAAATCGATGGGACTTATGAGTCTCACCAGTAAATAAAGGATTAAACTGTTTTTGTAATTATTTTCTAATCGCGAAATAGATTATACGCTAAAGTATATAATTCCTAAAGCGTATTAATCTTCTTTAGCCCGTAAATAAATAAATAGTGACTCGAACGAAACAATGCTTCGTTACACTTGCACCGCGCGACATCGTATCGGTGGTCCCCGATTAGGGCAGGACCGACGCGACGTCGAAATCGAAAGCGAAGCGTGCCTGGTATTAATCAATTTCGCGCCCCGAAACGCGCGATTGAACCGCGTCGGATTGGCTCGTACAGGTTGATCGATTAAAAACGAGCAAAACGGAAAGGTACACGGGCCTGGCCAATGCGTCGCCTCGCAGACGTGAAATGTAAACGGGATAGGGCGGCGACGCGCGGTTTCCTCTCGAGGAATTTCGCTAACCTGGCGTGCAAACACGCCAGCAGACCGGGCGAACGGCTATCGACTAGGCTGACAATTTTAATGGCGCTAGAAATACCGCGCGAAACGGTCACACTTCAATACGCTTAATATTTCCTCCAGGTAGTCGACTCTCGTGCGTACCGTGCCTAGCGTTCGGGGGTTGGTGTCGCGACCAGGGGTTGGAAACAGTTACGATAAACTGTTCCGATTCTCGAAACAATTATTGAATTGAAATGTTTTTATAAAAGTTGGGATTTATGATTAAACCGTTATTATTGGGTCGATGCATACAAAATGTCAGGCGACTTCTTTTCGGACATTTAAAATTAACGTTTATTCTTTTCGATTTGAGGTACCATTTTTTTCAGGAGTTAGTTCGTGAATGTTGATAATGATATCCATTCGCACCATATCATGCTCTATCACTTTGAGAATCTGAATCGTTTCGTAAATTAACCGATCTCTTTGGGAGATGAAAGTTTAGTGAAAATTAATGTCGAGAGTGATTTGCTCGCTTCAAATCTAGCGACGAAAGCTTGAAGAATATACCAGGAAAAAATCGACCATCAGATTTAAGACTAGAGACGTAGGAACACTTAACTATACTCGGCTCACGTTCAAACGAGAAACAAATAATCGTAGAACCTATATGGCAAAAGAAATATTATCCAATCTTGCAACAACATCCTATGTTCTCACTTTTCATGTCAAACAACCTGATCTCCCATATTAGTCTTGAAATACAAGATGTGCGGAATAAAGAGTGGAAGTGTACAGCCACGCCGCGTCTATTATCAGTTGCAGACAATTTTTGCGAAGAGAACTTTCTAAATAACCTCTCGGGACAGGATCAAGTTGCAATTTTAAGATTCAGGACCGGCCATACGAGATTTACCCACTCGAACCTCTTGACCCTACATGTACTGCATGCATTTTATTGTTCTATTGTGAAGTTATAAAAAGAAAGAATTTCTCCGTTATTTATATGACCATGATTTAATTAATAGTCGAACTACATACTAAGTAACTGTATTTGAAAAATTCCTAAATATATACATAAGAATTTTAAGTAAATCGTGTAAAATTTTCTGAACGAATTATACACAAACATTTTTTTGAGTATGTTTCAGTAAGTCATTTTGTAGTACCTATAATATTCATGAAACCTAATATTAACATATCAAATAAAATGTTGACAAAAATGAGACAAAAATCAATATCCAATGTGGCATCTAAATTTGTCAAATTAAAATTAATTCATTACTTAGGATCGCCAAGTAAACATTTATTGGCGAGCTATATCGTATGAAATAATCTATGAAATTTAGAAAATATTTACACTTGAAATAAACACTTATAAATAAATTGTTTCGCAAAAGAGATATTATTTAGCTCATGTATCGATGTACAATTTTTTCCAGGAAGTTGCACAAATACTCAAATGTTTACCACATTGAAACCTTCTGTTAGTGATTGATAACATTGTTGCTACTTGAATATCGCTATATTTTAAATCATAAAGTCGAAGTCTAGGTAAATTCGTCCGAGGTGCGATTTATTCCGATTGGTGCCCCATGCTTTTTTGCAACAATCTCGGTTCCTTCCAATGTACGCATGCAACTTTGGTTGGAATGCCGCTAACTGGGTATGCAAATACTCGTGTCTGCTACTTATGCACTGCGATTGGTCAGCCGTGCCATTTAATGGCACCAGAAACTTGAAACACGGTCCGAGCGTTTCGTGTGCACACATTTTGCAAATTCCGCTGCTAAGTGTGAGAATAATCGCGTGTAATGAGGCTCGTTTGTGATCATATACTGGAACTAATCAATCCGAAATCCTAATGAAATCCAGACTTAATGATGCGAAAGTAAATATCAGAATCGCGCTGTATCGAGACTAAAAGTACTTGTTCGTAGCTGAGTTTCGTACTTGGCAACGATGCTGCTTTTTAATAACATAAACAGATGTCTATTTTTTATTCGTTATTTCATAATGTTAATAAACAACATGAATATTGAATATTTGTCGCAGGAACGACACAATTTACGATTTATCATTTTTATTCTTTATTTCACAAGTTATACATTTTGTATTATCATTTCCTAATTTATCAATCAATTTTAATTAATATATTAATTAATTCATTAACTCGAGAATCGATATGATGAATCAATATAATGAGAGTTTATGAATCTTGTGAATAAAAGCTATTGAAAGTTGAATGTATGGTTAAAAATTAATCTGCCACGATGGATATACACAATTTTTAAATGCAGTTCAACTTACCCTTATTAAAATACCTTCAAATTCTAAACGAAATAATAAAACAGAATAAAATACCTGAGCAACACTTCGAACCGAATACAGAAAATTTTACAAGGAAGCATAGTGAAAGATACACGCGAATAAAAAATTCGCAAAGAAGCCTGTAGCGACGCAGAGGCAGCAAATAGGATCATCTGGAAGCACGCGACAGTAAGAGCAGTCCTTTGATTGTGGGGGGGAGGAGAAAAAATTCATAAACGAGCGGAACGCTTCAAAGAAGTGGTTCTTCGTGATGCGAGGACGTACAACCTCCTGCGACCTATCCACTTAAAAGCTTAAAACACTACCTAGAAAACTGAATCCGTCGGCTTGGAAACTCGCCGAGAGACGTGGACTTGAGGTAACGGCGCCCTGCTGTGCACCCTGTTGCGAGGGGTCAGCACCCTCGTGACGACCACGTGTATAGCGTGCACTGCATACCGTGCCTTCCCAGACAAATGCCCGCGATGAAACCGTATCCAGCGTGCACTCGCATGAGTTTATTCTTCGTGGTGTGAGTAGAAATTGTCGATGTTTTCTTTGATGTTTCAATGATTTCTGCTTCAACCTGAAGCGTTTTTAACGGCCTTTTGCTGGATCGAGAATATGTATTCGTTGATTAAACGCTTTGATTTTCAGGATGGTATGAAGTGTTATAGGTGGAATTTAAATTTGGTAATATTCCTAGAAGGTCAAAATAATAGCTAATAATATATTATATTGCTTTTCGGAATGATTCGATCAAAACATCCAATAAATTTAATAATATGTAGGTATTAATAGAAATGAATGTAATATTTATATATATTATATGGTATAACGGTTATGGTTTATCTCATATTATAATTATAATATATTATTGCAAATTAAAAGTTATTCGTTTTTATAAATATCCAGTTATTTTCTAGAGTAATTTGATAAATATATATATGTAATATGTATATAATACAAAGGTTGTATGTTATGTTATAATGCCCTTATATTTAATTGACTAATTAATATAGACATTGATTAAATTTATTAAATTTTTGAATTAAATTAAGTAAAGAATGATTGATACATTCAAATGCAAAGGTCTAAGCTAATTAAGAAATATAATATAAATATATAAGAAATATATCTGTTCTTTGCTTAAAATCGTATAATGTAAAGTGTTTTAGGTTATCATAGTTCTCGAGAGCAAGTGCATTTCTTGTACCATGCATAATGTATACGTTGATAAGTGCGCTTAGTCTGTGGTAACTGACGTTACGTAATGTCTGATTTTATCTACGCATGTTTTCTCGCCTAAATGCACCATTTTTCCGCTCGAGGAAATAGAATAATGTTTCTACAGAACGTATTATATGCTTCG
Source organism: Hylaeus volcanicus (assembly GCF_026283585.1). Taxonomy (NCBI): domain Eukaryota; kingdom Metazoa; phylum Arthropoda; class Insecta; order Hymenoptera; family Colletidae; genus Hylaeus; species Hylaeus volcanicus. The sequence continues at coordinate 5,289,761 of NC_071976.1, read as the reverse complement.
ATTACGGGATTGGGTAATGAAACACTTAATCTACCTTTCAACGATTTTCTTGCAGTAAATTTGCGGTTTCTATGCAGTACAGAGTATGAAGCGAATCGTAAACTTCATTAAATGAAAATGGTATTAGAAATTATATAAAAATGATTTGAATTAAAAAGAATTCTAAAAATGTAAGCACAATATAAATCTGGACACTGTAAATATAAAACAGTTCCATTTCATAATCCCCTATAATCTGATACTTTCTGATATTCTGATACTTGTAGAATTTCCAGCAAACATCGTTCCGCTGTCAAAGGATTTTTACGTACATCTACAATGAGATAACATTAGATAGAAAGAAACCAAGATAACGTACAAATATCGTAACAATTTTGTTTACAAGTTAAAAGAAATCTCTATGGTTTTAAACATTTAAATATATGCGACAGACGACCATCGAAGTCGAGTTTGGCACAGGAAACGTACGCTGACGAGGTTTCCACCTGAGGGGTTAATCCGCTTTAATTTTTGAAACGCGTATCCCGCGCTGGAATGTTCCAGGAACGAGGTTATCTTTTTTGTTGTAACGTATGAACTGTTGCGTAATAAGCTGCCGCATACGAATGCAGTTTGACGCCGTGTATCCACGTGTTCCTCCGTTTGTGCCACCACTCGAGATCTGACTGGAGATCGTGAGGCGCGACAGCCCGTAGATCTCGAAGTGTAAGGGAGAGTATGGTTTACATTTAAACCTTTGCCTTCTTATTTTTTTCTTTTTCTTTTTTTTTTAGCGCACGTCGACTGATTTACATTCGAGCCTGCCGTGGATCGTAATCCCCATAAGCGCCACATTTCTTTCACGCTGGAGAGACTGACACGTGGTTTCGTACTTGTCCCCCCGGTTAGACGCACGGAACAGAGCTATGAGCCTGTAACGGTAATGTCTCGAACCTTCAAACCCGATTTATCTGTTCATTAAACTTCCCACGTAATTATTGCCATCCCCGGCGACGTGTGCTTTCCCTGTAAATCAAGATAAAGAGGATTACGATCGTGAGGCCGCAGGAATCGAGAAAGTGATTTTAACCGGTGGTTGGTGGGACTTCGATCGAACCCACGTTCTCAGACTTTCGACTAGGCGAAGAGTAAAACTGAAGTAACCGCAGAGATTTCACGGAGAAATATTTTGTATTATCTTAACGATTCGTTAGAGAGGAAAATTAACGTTGGTAATTGTAATGTTATATTCCCAAGAAACTTGTAGCATGTTACGACTATACCGCTGATGTCTATGCACTTACGGTGAGTGGAAATATGGGAAAATATGTAAGGATGTGGACAGTATGTAAATATACTGGGTGATTCGTTTACATTAGAATGGTTAAATATCTCGTGATGGGATAAAGCTTTAAAAAAAGAAAAAAAATGAAAAAAATATGGAAAAGCGGCAAACTACATAGTGAAAATAACTTTCTTCTGTGTATAATACAATGGAAGATATTTGACAAATAAATTAATATTTTTAAATGGAATCTTATATATTTTTGTATGATGAGACAGTGAAGCAATTAAAAATGTGATGTTGCAAAAGTTCTTTGGTACAACAGGACAAATTGGCGAAGACATGGTGTAAAAATAGTGAAAAAAGATAGAACAAAATATTGTAAATGTCCTGAGACTACAGTAAAATAATTATCAACGTTAACGAGTTATTTCGATAACAAAAGCTTACAATCTCATGACAACGTTAATAATTGTTTCGAAGTAGTCTCAGGACATTTAATAAGATTCTAAGTAGAAATGAGGGCTGTGTAACCCGTAGGGAAGCATTAGAATAAATGCACAATTAGCAATAACAAAAGCTTCTTTTCAGAGAAATTTTCGAGATTGATTCGGTTCTGCTCTTTGCTATAAGAAACAACACTCGACAGATCGAGAACTCAACCTTTCCTTTAAGGAGAGTAACGGTGCCTCGACGTAGATAATTATTTAAAAAGTATGAATACATTATTATGAAAGCAGGTCGTGACGAATATCCAGAATATTTTCCTGCGACAGAGAGAACAGTATGATGTATGTCAGCATTAGATCTTCGTCGAGGTTAGAAATATTAGGGGGATAAGCAGTCATTAATTAGCAGGCAAATTGAGGGTAAGCAGTTGTAAATCGTAGGAATTTTTCTCGAGGGACCGTAGTGCGACGTCTGCATGTCATTTCAGACTCGTACACGAGGACTGTTAGTACTTAAAACTGTTAGTACTTAAAACTGTTAGTACATAAAAGCTTACAAGTTGAGTCCCATACTGGTTCCAAGAATTTATGAATTCTATTAAACGAAGCTTGAGGACGACGCTTCAAGATTTTCTGTGCCAAATTGGTGTACATTGTAGAAGTTTATTTAAACCAGAAGGACACTTATTTAAAACATTCGACTTTTAAGAGTGCCTCACAAAAATCAACTAGACAATTTTATTCCTTTTGATATTAAAATTCACTAATCTTAAATTTTATCTGTCTTCTCTTATAGTTAGAGATATCAACTAATATAAATAATAAATACATACCGAGCATAACCAAAATATATGTGGACTTGTGCAAAATGGTATAACAATATTATTATAATAGCTGTAGAATACATTCAACATACATTATGTATATTTTATGTATGTTTTTTATATTATTGTACGTAATAAATGCATAAAATCCACAGTCTAATCGTTACATTCCTAAATTAATTTCTATAAATTTACAAACTATAATTGCAGTAAGGTGGATGAAGAAGTCATCCATCGATGTCCCTCCCTTCTAGAAATCGATCTAATACGCAAATTTCGCACCGCAACGCAACTTTATTAATAACTCATGCATAATTCAAATAAATTACACAACAAAATTCACGTAACGTCTTCATAAGTATGTTAATGAGCACACCAAGTTTTCATTTTGATCTGCCGTGTGACTATCGTTTAAAAAAATCTTAAACGTGACCTATTTTTAAACCGATTACGTGAGCTTAAATACGTCAAATTTCGAATTAATGCAGGCAATTCGAGGCAACATTGTCATACGCATCGCGTGTAGAATTTGTAGTCTCAGTCACCTGTTTGCGTGTTATATTTCCTGGTTCTGACATCTGCGTACCTCGTAAATTCGCTTTCAGAGTTGGCAAATCCATAAATCGTAATAATTTGTGTGTCACAAGTTGACGCTGAAACCGCAGCTTCAATTGCACTGCAAATCAAAACAACCGCTTGATCTACGATCAAAGCCAATTCCAACGCCTGCGATTCCAAGAAAGTCTTGGCACAGCACAGCGGAGCTGAGCGAAACGGCGCCACGCCGAAAGGCGTTTGAATTTTTCTCCTTCCAGAATCATCTTCGAAACTTTCTTTATAATTTTCGTTCGAAGAAGATTGCAGCATTTCCTAAAAGTAGCGTTTGTATCATTTTTTACTACTCTCTTGTCGAAATTTCAATTTTAATTTCAGGAAGGATCTAAAGTAGATCTCTGAAGCTTTGTGCAGTTTTTGTTAATTTTCTAAATGACAGTAGTCTGAACGGACATAATACTTATTTAATATATCTTTCTCAGAGTATTATTTGTGAAATATTTTACTATTTCTTTGTCGAATTTTCTATATCGATTTCTCCATGAATATGAAATAGATCTTTTCAACTTTGTGCAATTTTTTTTAAGTATACGAGCTATTAAGAGCGATATTTATTTAAATATTGTGTGATTTAATTATCTATAGATAAATTCACTAAAAAGTGACGAATAATGATATCGAAATGTACAAACGTTGTTGCAATTTGTTTCTACCATTTCGCAATCATTCTTTTAATTATATCGATTATGTAAATTTTCTTTCTGATTAGGTTACAAAACTTATTCGCATTTTCCCTCGACCGTGTTATTTATTCACACGAGCGTCATTCCACTTGCTACTTCGTACCTCGCACTCTTTCGCCTACTTTTTGCTCCTCCTCTTAATTAGCGGTTACACCTACAGTTCCTCGAACCAATCGCATCTTTTTTTCTCTGCTTTCCACGTGACTCGAGGTAGTACATTAATTCGTTGAGGTAGGAGCTTTTATAGACATTATTATCAGTCCTAGACGATTTTAATGCTGCCCGCGTGAAAATTGCATTAATGCAAAAGTTACCTTATCCAGTTCGTAATTAGTGGTATTCGCACGCAAATGATTTTTGTTTTAAACGGCTCCGAAGTACAGCCGTTTCATAATTTATATAAAATAATTTTAATCGAGTAGATGTGAACAAGTAAAAATGTCATACGTATATACATACATAAATAAATAAGATAAACAGGATATATACATAATGTTGAACTTAATTATATATCTTAATATCCTAATTACATATTCTATATGTATATACATGTATGCATCGCATTTAGCCACCGATATCATACGAATATGAGACACGCTATTGTTTCGACACTATTGTTGCAAGTTATTGCACCAACAAAATCATTTTTATCATTTTCATCACTTATACCTGAAGAAGTAAAATAAACACTCACCAAATCCCTAAACGTAATACTTATCGGTTAAATCGTTTACCCATTTATCCAAGAATTTCCGTCCGCAATCTTATCGATGCATTCGTATCAGAACCAAATTAAGACGTAACGAGTTAACTCGTCTTTGAACGTTTGTAATTAGACGCGCAGGTAGTGGATGACGAACGACGCGGTTAACGGGTTAAGAGTCGCGCATAAAAATTGACACGCGGACACGTTTTACGGCGCGTTTAAAAGGAGATAATGCCGGGAGACTTTCTAGTAGTTTTTAAACGACGGCAGTTTACCTCGAAGATAAAGCATCCCGAGAAGCCGTTCGAACGAAGCAGTGAATCGTGGCGTGACACGAAATGGGATCAATTAGGGACGCTTCTCCTCGGCAGATACAAAGGACGGGCTAAAGGGGCAGTTATTTTATTTTCTCGCGAATTTCCATTGCGCCAGAAGGGGGCCTCACGCCTCTCGCCGCCCACAATCCTGTCGACTGTCAGAACTGTCAGTGTTTCGTGTGCCGGTCGGGTTGCTTGTTTTAATCACCGGGGCATCTTGGTGTCTTCCTTTCCTTATGATTTTATTGGGATTTCTTCTCCGAACTCTCGTGGCTCCCCGACTTTGATGGAAGTAATTAGTATGTTTCCTTGTAAAATTAGAATCGACTTTCTTTTTGCTCTATCGTCCCTTCTTCTCATTGCAGAGTATATAATTTGTGGAATTTGAGAAAGGGTAGGAAACACATCGTATCATATTGTAGGAATTTAATGTACTTTGGTAATATCTATCGAAATAACATGGAGTATATTATTTTTCAACGTATTAGGTGTAGAAATTTGTTCTATGTATTTCCGTGGTAAACTTGTTAGTTATTTATTAAAAAAAAGTTGTACTATTTTCAATCTTCGAAAATCAAATATCGAAACAGTCTATATTTGTATTATTATGAAGATTGGTACTGTATCGTAATAAAATGATTTAAGCTAGAATTATAAATGATTAAATGTAGAAGGAAGAGAATTAGGAGAACAACAATAAGCAAAATTTCATCGGCCATCGGGTTAAGACTTTGGTTATGTACATAGATGTAGATACATTTTCTAATGGAGATTCGGTTATGGACTTAGAAGGTTGCTAATAAATTTGCATGCGGAAATTATCTTCTTTGTATGTGGGTGCCTTTCAATAATCTGAAAAGCACTGGTTTGAAGGCTCTGCGTCGAAACAATTCTAATGCAGTTTATGGTAATTGCAAGTGCTATGGAGTCTGGGTACCAAGCAGCAGAGTTCATAGTAAGTGACAACTGGACTAGAAGTGAGGACTGAATCATGATTGACTGCTTAAGAATGCAGTTTTCTACGAGGTGTATGTATAGGGTGAACGTTAAGTGGTGACGCTTCATAGCTTTCTTACTTGTGGCCTACAATATTTCACAACATCAAAATTAACATTATTGAACATTATTGGATCGAGAAATCACCTTAAGAAATCAAACATTTTTTTAAATACTTGTTTGTATTATTTCTTATTTCAAATAAGACGTTTCATTACATGAAGAAATATATGTATAGTCAATATTAATTATAATCAATTATTTATTGAAATAGAGTGATGCAAGTATCAAAATAATGTATATTAATATATAAATATACGTGTTTTTACGTTTCACCTCTTTGTTTCGGAGTCACCTTCACTATTACAAATGTTACAATGGAATTTATTATATTAACATACATAAATAATATGTAATCTACGATTTTTAACCATTTCAAAATAACAATGGAAAAATAAAAGTGTACATCCATTTAGATTAAATAAAAATCTTTTTTTACAAACAACCTAGGTATGAATGTAAGAGAAAAGTAATAAGAAAGATTTTATTTATTAAAACTCACGCCACAAGAAAACAAATGGCAATCAACATTATATATATAAAGTGAGTACATTTTTGTTCGAATAACTCTGTCAGTCGTTGTATTAAAGTCGCGTAAAAATGCAGACGCGAAACAAATTGAATTTTATAAGCTCAAGTGAATTAACAGAGATTCGTAAGTAGTGTTTAATAAATATTAAAACGGAATATAAATATCGAAACGATCGCGGACCGTGACAACTATTTAAACGCCATGCCTGCCGCGTTAAGTTGCGCCAAGGGGATACGACATTCGCGTGCATTCACGCGCGTACAGTTGTACCAACGCGTTTCCGCAGGTTCGCAACGCACCGTTTGACAATATTATAGAGGCCTTCGTTTAAAGCGTATTCAACGCGGATTTATACCACCCGACCGGAGTTACTTTGACACTTCTGTTTAAGCGGTTTATATTAGGTCATCCCATAAGTAATGTCGTCTTTTATGTTATTGTAAAAAAAAAAAGAAAAACAGCTTTTCCGCATCTTGACGATGTATTTATGAAACTTTCGGCTTACGGTTTTGAAAAAGTGCTCCCACGACGATCTACGCCGTGCAACTAAAGCAGTTAAATCGATATTTTTCATTCATAAATTAAATTTTAAAACGAGCGTGAGCATCAACCATTTGCAACATCGCGAAAGCGTTCGAATTTTTCTTCTTCCAAAGTCATCTTTGGAACTTACTATAGAATTTCCATTTGGAATAGTTTGCAGAATTTTCTGGAAGCATCGTTTGTATAATATTGTAGTCTCTTGTCGGAATTTCTATTTTAATTTTGCTAATTTTAATTTCAGAAATATAAAGTAGATCTCAGTAATAGTATGTATACATATATAGGAAAAAGATGTTCAAAACGATGCCTTTAACAACATATTTCAAGGTCATCAAAATCGGAGGTGAGGTGATTTTCCTTTCTTGTCTATTTCTATTCTTAAACTTAATACTACAATACCGATGTATTCATTCTTCGCTCAAATATCTTAGACTTTATTCAGTCTGGTTTCAAAATGAACAAATGTTACAAGTAACCCCATTTGATCGTACTAATTTCTTGCATCAAAAGTCAGCGTTGGAAAACGACATTACTTATGGGATAATACTCACCCACATCGCGTGATCCGAAATCATGCGATATAATGCCGGGAGCAGAGTTGAATCGCGCCTCATTTCAAGTCGCCAAGTATTTTTGCGTTTATTACCTCGTTACACCCGCGAAGGTAACACCTTGAAAGAAAGTTATCACTTCATTGTTCCCGCAATGGTATCGCGCTTTAACAAAGATTTAATGAGAGTCTCGCGAACCTCGCTCTGTGAGTCAGAGATTTATGAAATAAATCCCATGGAGGACGAAGGCTAACTGCGTTGTATATTATCTAGCGGAGTTCTGTAAATGTAAATTAGTTATTTGTCCCGTGGCTTCTACCTGTCTGCGTTTGTTCGAAGAGCTCCGCTGACAGAAATGGGCACATTCGAATGATTTTGTAATTGAAAGAGTAAAATACGAAATGTCTACATTTAGTGCTTAGAACAAGTGGCGAACAACCTGACGTATTGTGCTCTGTAGTGATCAAATATTCGTGTTCATTTTTATTTCGTCACTCATGTTATTCATTCATGTTATTTATGGATACTGTCGACTATCAAATAGTCTTATTTCCTATATTCGTGTAACGTTAGGTATAGTCGAATATTACATGCATTATTTTGTATAAGGTACCTGATTATTATAATATCAACTGATATTATTAATTTTCTGTTTCATTTATTCTCTTATTTTGTATAAACAAATAAACTTAGAATTAATATATAAGTTTAAAAACTTATATAATTTCGAAACTTTTAAAACATTTAACAAAAATATATAAATAACGTAATTATTATTTTTACGCATATTTATTTATTTTCAGGGTTTTACTTATTTCTCTTTTCATAAACGTAATCGTTGTATTTCAGGGCATGCATTTTTAATTCCTGAGATTTACACATTTGAATAAAATCAATAGCACATTTACAAACTTGTGACTTTTGTTATGAACATTTAAACGAATAGGTTTGTAATTTTATACAAAATTTATATTGATATGAAATTACTTGTTTGCGAACGATTTGAAAAATAACACACATGAATGCACTTAGCACTCTAATAAAAGAACCAGGAAATGGAACACGTCATTAATAGAATTTCGCGACAGCAACGCAATCTAGTTTTCACTCCATACAATTCGCAACATTGCCTTGGAAATGTTCCTAAATATCAAACTCGGCTTGCTTTCGTAATAGTGCAGCCGCGACTCTCATTGGGGCCGATGACAACGCGAGTTTTGATGTTCATAATGACACATGTCATGCCATTCAATGATTCAATGTCACAGCAATGAAAGTCGTTAGTATATGTCACTTGAGAATAAATCTATACAACAAAGTCGGATGTGACGACAAGGGGAAAGTTTGGTCCAATTAGCGATGTGCAAAAACAGACAATATATTGAAGTCAATATATTGTATCGTGCTGCACGAATTTTGCAAAATTAAGAGAGATCAAAAGCGATAATAAATAGTCCTTATTAGTAATCGAGTTCAAATTTAAGCAATTAATTAATTCGTAATTGTATATATATCAACTACACATGCATTATTAGTGAGATCCGTTTTAACGGGGGACGATCAAGTGCACCCGTACCCGGCGAAAATTCAAAGTTGATTTTCTCGAAAACAAAGTCTCACACGAAAAATTGTTATTCTATATTTTCGACTTATTTTTTCATGTAGAACCACCCCCATTTCGCTTGTACCACCAATTACCGAAGACCCTGTGTAATTCATACATCAAATCAATAGATTTAATGAAGGGTTTTCCAAAATATAGTATTAGACTATTTTCATTATATTCAATTCCTGAAGGCTTCAGAATTTAACCAAGGTCCTCGAGGTCCTTCAAGGTCTAGCCTAGGTTCTCCTGGAGAAATGTTTCGCAATGCCAGAGTCGCGGGACTAGCTTTAATTACGAATCGAGCATTGCAGGGAATACATGTAGTTTTGTCGGCTACGTCTTTCCGCTCTTATCGTGCTGCTTCCATAAACGTGAACCGTAAAGATACAAACGAGACTGAGCTCGTTCCGTAAAACCACCTCGTATCTCGAACGGTTTCTTTAATACCGTTCGCGATGCACCCCGTTTCATTAACGAATCTAAAACTGTCTCTTCCAGGAGGATGCGTCCTGGTTCACGAACGAATTCAGGATGCGTCGAGATTGCGTTAAGTAATGTCGGTTTATGATAAACTTCAATGGATCTTTCCATTTTTAATTAGAGTTGCCGCGGTTTGCAAATCCGTAACAGTTTTTAGATTTTTCATGTCGAGGTTCTCCTGGAAAGAATTTTTTGTCGAATGTTTATCATATATTTTTAATTTGTTTACGATGCAATTTTAAGCAAGATTTTCCTGGAAATTAACACTCTACCAGTATAAATAATATATTTCTGATATTTGATAAAAAGTTTTTGAAATTTAAAATACTTAATATTTAACAAAAATGTGTCGTATTATGTAACTTATACGTAGAAGTCAAATTGATATTTCACAATTTAAATTAAATCTTTCTTAACTTTTTTTTATGTTTAAGAATCACAGGCGTTTTGCTTAATCTCATTCTACCAAACATGAACAATATTTCCCCTATCGCGTCTTTTCTAGTTTATTTTCAACAAATCTTTAACCATCGTCTATTTCGCTTTCTGTTCTAGGTCAAACACAATTACGGCTACATTTAAACCGGAAAGTGGCTGAGGTAAGTACCTTTGGGCTTACGCATCTTATTATTAACACACGCCATGTCAATCACCAGTGGCCGACAGTATATTTTTTTGTTTAAACTATTGACTGACGATGTTCTCAAAATTTCACGTTATAGTATACGGATTGTGATAAGATATATACAAAGAATAACCTTACGTATTTCTCTGGCGTGAATAGAAAGGAAAACAAACCAGGCTCGGCGCATAATCTATTACACGTCACGCAGAATTTATTCGAAAAAACTATTACTACCAAATTGACACCTCTTATCGCTGAACGTGACATGCGACGAGTAACACAGCTTTAATCGCTGACGAACTGTGATTTCTAATCTATCGTTAGCTGCCTCTTATATCTCGACTGTTCTTAAACGACGTAATAATAATAAATTTAAATCCGAGGAATGGAAAGTTGGTAGATGCATCGATCAGTGAGGGATAATAGATGTTAACATTATTCTTGCGTGGAAATTGAGTTGTCCGGTGCATCAGCTAACTTTCTATTTCCTAGATTACATCTGTATGTCAAGAACAAAACGGGGATAACTATATTTTCTGGGGAATAGTTTTGTTATAAAGGTTGCAATAAATATCCACTTGAACATACTGTTACAAGTACATCCTATAATATACTTGGTCAACATTTTACTAAGATTAAAAAAAATCATGGAAAATATTAAAAGAAACAATAATGCAGTCATGAAAATGTCACTCTCGTGAAACATTGAAGACTCGGCTCAGCAGGATCTCGGCGAGACACTAATTATTTGGGTAGTTTACCTAAAGCTGTTTGCACAAAATGGTGAAAAAGTTTCTCACAAAATCAGCCGCATCCCTCGAAGGCGCCGAGTAGAGTCGGAGGGCTAATCCAAAAGGAAAGAAAAGCTTTCGAGGCCCGCAGAACGAAACAATCGTTTGACGCTGAAAAGCAAACATTCGAAGGTGTTCGTTATCCACAGGGACCGTTTGTTTGGCCGGTTTGTCTTTCGGGGTCTCTAAAATCCACATAATTACTGCGAGAATCGTTCTCAGCCACTGGCTAGCGCCACTCGAAACGAGTGAGATCCCACGCGTGTTTGACTCACGCCCTTCACGGGATTCGTTTGCTTAGGTGGATGCCGATCTTTTGTTTCTGTATCTTGTTGCGTGGACAAGGATACTCGTAGCGATCGCGGAGGGTTTTATCCTTCGAGAACCAGCCGGATCACGGCTACTTGGACCGTAGCTTTGAACTTGGACAGCTACGCGTCAGGTACGTAACCTGCTGGTTCTTCGAACGAGATTGAAACCCTTTCGGAGTATTCTCCGTCGAGTATTAAAACGTGAGAACGATAAATACCCGACGCTGAATATCCTTCGTTATCTTGGAGTGGTAGTCATGCTTCTAGCGTGGATAGTTGTCTAATAGATCGAGTGACAGTACCTACGTTTCTATTCTACAATATTATTTTTATTGTTTGTAATACAATTAGGTATAATCTTGATTTTCATTCTAAAATAATTGACCGGTATCTGACGCGTCTGGGAAAATATTTGAGCTCCATGCTGTACAATTTAATAAACATTTACTTCTCAACAATTTGCTAGACTCTCGTTCCATTTTGGAAGCTGCGAGCAAAACGTTACAGGAATCGCCGTCGAGTGTCAATCAACCACGAGCGAATCCGAAAATTGATTACGCGCTACCTTCGCCCACGCTTAAGAAAATAACATTCTTCGACTTTCTCGAGCGGGGGTGGGCATAAATATTATTGAAACACACAGCACGGAGTGACGTTCCACAGATCACTGGCGGTTCCCCATACCCTCTTTCTTTCTTCTCTCCTCGCGTTTACCACGAATCAGACGGATTCGTAGGTGGCGATGACGCACGTCATCGATGCGTAAGAGCACTTGGCGTGACGTTCAAGTGCAATATAATCTACGACGTGGCTACGTTTCCGTGAGTGGTTGTTGGCCCGCGTAAGTGTAATCCACGATCGAGCCCTGGGAAGTGTCAGATAAAGGGGAACGTCATCGAGGGTCGTTAACACGTCGCCGTCATAAAATCGTCGCCCGTGTCGTCTCCTTCAAACGAGGGTAGGAGTTGATCGACGCCTGGGAGGTCGACGATCGCGACATTTCACGGTCAGCGCTGATCAAATATCCTTTGGCGATATATCGCGACGATTTATTTTGGTGATTCGACGGCAGCCTTCGACGAAAGAGTAAGTACTTCTCTCCTTGATCGACCTTCGTACCCACGCGATACTGCCTGAGTATTAAGGCGATGGCTGGGGGTCTTGGGAGATTATCCCTTTGCGAAGGGCGTATACACACCCTTATATATATACACCCTCGAGAAATTGGCTCAGAGAAATGTTTATATTCGTTAAATCAATTTTTTAAAAAATATCAGCTGATAGGGAACGACGAGATGAAACTTTTTTATATTTACAATTTATTCATAGGATGGCTAGTTTCGAAAATAAAAATTGAAAAGTTAGAAGATCGTTGCGGAAATTGAATTTCAGAAAAATGATCTTAGTTTTCAATTTTTATCTCGGAAACTAAATGCTGTATGAATAAACTGTACACATAAAAATGTTTCATCTCATTGTCATTCATCTCATCATCTACATGCTGATACTTTTTTTTTTAAATTCGATTGTTCGACTGTTGTTTTTTTTTTCTTTAAGACAACAGCAACAGGATCAGACCTCTACGAGATCTCATGAAAAACGTCTTTTACGTTCTTAATTTTTATTTTTGAAACTGGACGTCCTATGAATAAACTGTAAATATAAGAAAGTTTCGTCTTATCATCCTCTGTAAGCTGATATTTTTCTAAAGTCATAAATATTGTAGAAAAATCAAAGATTTAAGTTTAAAGTGTCATATTTTTCTCAGTTTTCTTTTAATACTTAGTTTCTTTTGTGACCACGAAGGCGGATGCAATTCCATTAACCTTCTGCTTGGCATGACGTGGAATATCGTACGCAACTCAGAAACAAATTGAGCAGATCATTTGTAAAAACAGAATCTCGTACATATTAGGTCCTCCTAAATGTTTCTGCTATTTATCCTGCAGCTATTCAAGTTAATACATAAATTATACCTTAAAATGCTACGAAAAAATGTAATCGTCCCTTTTTTCTACAATATTTTCTCACCTTTCTGGAAAAGTCACTATACCGTCGCTATAAACTTCCTGTACCTTTGTATCAAATATAAACGCAATCTGCGACTGTCAAGCTTCGGTAAATAGACCTACAAAATTTCAAAAGTTTATGTTAGGTATTACTGCTAAAAAAAAAATACACGAAAACTCCCTCTGAACTTGTCAAAAAAAAACCCCCTTAAGATCTACAGGATATCGTCCAGCACTAGTCAAACCCCATAAAATTTTATTAAATGGCGCGACAGCTCCGGTGGAACTAATATATTAGGTTTGTCGCAATCCTGGACTAGGGCACAACCGTAAACTCTCGATTGGCGTCAAAGTGGGTCGTTAATTGGGTCGTTTACATAAGTGTGCCGGGTCGTTTACGTTAGCAATGTCAGCGTAAATGGACAATACGACGAAACGAACCGCCAGTAGTCGCGAGTTAGAACAAGAACCCGTAGGAAGGAGTCGATCGTGGACTTGGCGTCACGTTACGAGGGCTTTATGGTTCGCGGTGTCACGTGTGACAGGAACGACACCGGTCGCAGAAACGATTCTTATTATTAGCCGACGTCCCCTCGTCTCGCGCATTGATTTACTTCGACTGTCACTGCTCGATAAGCTGCTCGTAATGCATTGCAGTCGGCCCGGTGCACGGATGCAAATATATCCCGCGACACGTGACGTATACGGTTTAACCGGGTTCTCCCTAGCAGTGATCCGTATTAATGTTCGTCACTTAACAAGATCTCGAGTTTCCGAGGTAGTTCCGCAGTGATATATCGCGTTTGGCGTATTACGACACCATACGCGCGAAAGAATTCGCCACGGTCTTGATCCTTCCTGATGGAGATCAAGTTTGATCGCTAAAATCGCTATTTTATGTCCTCAACGAATGTCGATAGTTTAGGTTTGATTCGCTACTAGGTTGTCGCTCTACCTGTTGGATAGATTAAAAATATTACACTAACGCGACGTGAAAAGATGTGATTGTTTTTTTGAGTAGAAGTAACATTGACGTTGTAGAATATTTTTCCTTAATAATAATTGTATTGGATTGTTTCGTGATTATTGTTGTACTTTATTTGATTGTTCTTAGGAGATTAGTCCTAAAGCTTCGTGTACCCTGAATTATTTATTTTTATTATTGTTCATTCACTGAATTAATTATTGAACTTTAATTACACTTATACGAGGCTGAATGAATGGATAAATAAATACTAGTGTTGTTCCAAGGGCGAGGAGGTAATTAAGGAGCGTTGCTCTGTTTTGACAAGAAGGAGAACGCCAGAAGCTATTAATCATTTTTCATAAAAATAGAATTTCTCCAAACAGTACAAAAAAACCATGTTACCGGAAGATACCACACGATGGAGAATTATAGAATATAATTTTCACGTAAAAACAACATAAAACATATTACAGTGTAAACATACATCTAAAGTTCACAAAAGAATTAATAAATCTTGTTTACCCTCCACAATCTTACATATTATCTATCACTGTTCGTTCTTCGAAAATTAATTCAATTAATTCCGACCAGTACGACACCCATGTCTAAATTTAATACGACCGCAAATGATTAAATCAAATTCCTCTTTAAACGGACCACCTTGTATAAACAGCAATCATATTTTTACAATCGATTCAGTTTTACTTTATCCACGACGAGCGTGTAGGTCTTTTCAGGACCTCGTAACGTTTCAATCGAGTCCAATTCACCCGACGTCAATCCGCGTAAACGTTCTTCATTTGCGCGCCGTTTGGCTAGGTCTTGACATTTTAAGGTGGCGCCGTCTGACAAGTATGACAGCGTCGGTGCGGCAATGCACACACCGCGTCGTTGCTTAATTGCCGTTTAGTAACACTCGCGGAAAGTTCACGTCGTTATCTGAAACTGAAAACGCACAATCGATTCGCGTTTACCGGCATCACCGACGCCAGCCGCCGCCGAAAATGACGAATAAAACCGCAAACTTTCTCCCCGTACTGGTTTCACCGCATCGACGATTTTCCGTCAGCACCCGAAGATTGCCTTATCAATTTAATTAACGTTTCGCGTCGCGGCTTATATCAAAACCCCGCGGAATGTTAATTACAAAGTGTCCCGGGAACAGCGAAAAAAACCTGTCGATTTGCTGGTTTAACGCGATTACAAGCCGTTAATCGTATTAGAGGTGCACTTTCGTTCCGATCGCGTTCGAATCAGATATTACAAAGATTTTATAATGGAACTATTCACGCTGTTCGGGCCGTAAGTATTCTGTTACGTTTCGATATCGCAACCGTAGGTGGTTACGGTGTTTTAATCACGTAATTCCAACACCTGGATCGAAATCGATGCTTGCGTTTCATTTAACAAACGGAAACATTTCCAAGGGTTGCAACGAGGAGACGATACATCACTGTACAAAAAGAGTGTATTGTTTTCGCAACTCGAGAGCATTATTTGCTATAAAAAAATTTCTTTTAATGATTCCTCTTGTAATGGTTCCTTTTTATTGGAATTGACCAAACAAATGAACAAATAA
Source organism: Hylaeus volcanicus (assembly GCF_026283585.1). Lineage (NCBI taxonomy): Eukaryota > Metazoa > Arthropoda > Insecta > Hymenoptera > Colletidae > Hylaeus > Hylaeus volcanicus. The sequence continues at coordinate 5,273,853 of NC_071976.1, read as the reverse complement.
GCTTAAGCAACATTCGTCAACAATGTTGCAGTGGCGTAAGTCACTGTTTTGAAAAATATTAACTTGTACGCATAAATATGATCCATCCAATTTCATTGAAAGGAAAGATTGATCTCAGCAAACAATCAACTGAAATAAATTAACTACATAAAAAGTAAAATAAATAAATGAATCCGGAAAATAACTCGCACCGTAGCTTTCACCCCTTCGTACATTGAAATAGTATAATACCTATTCGAATCATTTATTCCGCGTCAGTGTATGATATACTATCCTACAGGATACACTGCATGAATCTAAAATTGCAACTTTGTCGTCGTGGTTATTTCTCCAAACGCGCTACCGCACTTACCGATGCGGTTTTGACACGCGGGTTGCAATAACTTTTCATTTGTACGACGCGAAATCGTAGACCGATTGTAAATGAAAAAATTGTGTAGGAATGGTCTGCGACAGATCTCGTACGATGTGTATGTAGAGCGAGGGCATTTTAAAGGAGCGGCTCTTTTACATCGAGTACAACGCATTCATCATCCCTCTGTTCGCTTTAATCCTGTTTAATAGCATCCGTGTCATGAAACTGGATCACCGGCCAATATTTATGAGAATTTTTTCCTGGTTTTAGGTTAATCCTCCACACGCGTACCGGTCACTGTCCCGCGTATCGCATTCCCCGCGTTTCGAATACGCATTCGTAAATAAAAACGAGAGTCTAGTTTATCAACATGTGCGTGGGACACATAAATCTCCCGACGGGAAAAGGTATCTCTTTTCATATTGATCGCTAACTTTAATCGTCGCGATTTGCAAAGAAACATCGCGCACCATCAAAGCTCTGTGCGGTTATTCAAATTCTATATCTCGCTCGATATAGTCGAGTATTACCGGAATTCTATCGTATTTGGATAACGCAATAGTTTACTAATAATAATTGCAACCGTACTAATTTAACGAACTCGCGTAAATCATTTCAGCGATGCAAGAGATATGCGTCAGAGATTTTTTTGCGATGTTTGGAATACTTGTCACTATTTTGTTACCAATAGATGCTATCGCGCGTGCATATTCGTAGTAAGCGATTATAACGATCGCAATTAATTCTTATCTTAATTAACGTGCGTCCCCCTCGCGCAATTATTCACTGAAACATTCTCGTTTTTGAGTTATAGAACTGGTTCCGGCGATAGTGTCTCGCTCGTCGTAATTGCGAATAATAATAAAACTCGACTTATTATGTTAAAGGCAGTTTTCCTGTAACCCGATCGGTCGGTAGGCACATAATGACGCCGATAATCTATTTGAAACTGTGGGATAATATTCGCGATATTATTGTACGAATCGTTTGATAGCGATCTACGCGGAACACCCGTGATTAGATCGATCACGTCAATTTAGTTATTGTAATATTGTAGCTGATAAAAAAAAAAAAAAAACAAATTCAGACATGTGTAATATATGGACCTTCGAATGATTTTGTGAGGATTTATTATTATCAAATCAAAGAGATTTGTACTTGAAATATCGCTGTTGCTTTTAATGATACAAAGATATGTATATCTCAAGGGGAAAATGTTTGGTTTGGAGTGGGGCATACTAGAATAGAATAAAAAATGATCTCAATCGGTCTTTTCTTAAATAGAATGGGGTATTTTCGTTATTGCGATATCGTAGCTGATAAAAGGACAAATTCAAACCTGTACTAAAAATGAATTCCCGATACAATCCCTAATAAAAGCTAGCAGTCAATACAACATAAAGCTGCCACCATGAAAGAAACAAAGAATCATTCGTTCATTAAATCCCCGTCCACGCGTTACGTATTACCTTTAAAACGATACTAGGAGAGACGTCCTCCCATCCATTCTCTTACACGACTCACTACATTCTACTTCTGTCTCCCATGTAGTATTGGCACGCCAAATAAATATAAACTGTCGATGTTCCAGTTCATTAAACGTGCTCCAGTTAGCGATTCTTGAAGCGGTACCGGCCGATGGAACGAAATATTTGGGGAACGAGATCGTCGTGTCAGGCACGGTCTGAGGGACGCAAAAAATAATAAAAAAGGAAAAGAGAGAGAGAGAACCGCGATACAGGAGCAAACGACGAAGTGCACGCTTAATGCACACGCGGCCCGTTCTCGGAACGTAAGGCGTTCCCCGTGTACCGACGCGATTTATCAAGTTGTAAAACGGCCAATGGATGTTAGCTGTCAGGTCGGCCAGCCAACGATTTGTCATCCAGTCGCGGCAGCTGACTCCCGCTACGCGAGAGGGTTCCGCTAACTTTGTTAGGATTCCGCGGCAGCCGGTGCTGATCGCATCCTGACGTGGCTTTTATGCGACTGTCAGATCGATACGGGCGCGAACGAGCGATAAATTTGACAGTTAAAAAGAAGAAAGAAAAAAAAAACTCGCGCCTTAAGTGTTACTTAAACACAGACAATAAGTCTTCGAAGAACAAATGGAGGCGAAACCGCATCGGTTATTGAGTACGCCGAAGAGGAGTGTCAAGGTCTCCGGGGGGCTCTTCGTCAAGTGCATTCTTCGAGGAGCACTCGTATTAGACTAAGAGCCGGTGGCGATTCTGCTCACGTCATTTTCAAATGAAAATAACACTTCTTTTTTATGATAGTATAATAACTACACCGCGGAATTTTTTAATTTATGGCGTAAACACAAAGATATACATAATGTGTGTTGAATATAATCTATTAATTGATATGATAATTTCATATTTTGTTTTGCACGAACTTTGTGGGAGTTGTGTTTCCAACTTGTTCTCATTATGGATGATTAATCTTAATCCTTTTTATGGCATTGTCTCACTTCTTATTAAAAATGACGTTTCATGTTGACTCTTCTCACGTCGTTACTTTGTGTGTCAATATTTCATTTAATTCTGAAAATCCTCCGATTCAATATATGTTCACAAGTAAATTATCATGTTAATTGCCATTATATTTGAATACTCCATTACGAAAAATTTATTTTCAAAATAAATATTCTGAAATATTTAATCTTAAAGAAATTTTCCAAGTATATATATATAATTCTTCAAACATCCCTGCATGTCGTAAACATTCTAATAAACTTTAAGGTTCTTCTTTCTTTTTGTCCGAAGAAAATATCTTCAGCTGACAGGGCGTTTAACAGTCATTTGAAGAAATATATACACAAGTACCAATAAAACACTGTCTAGCTCGAGTTATACAGGTACGGTGTTACAACAATGAGAAATTAGGAGCAGCAGGTACAGTATGTATGTATGTGGTCGTACTCGCGCGTTTCCATGCATATTAAGCAACAGGTCCCGAGGGGCTCGTAACTATTCCACGTACAAGAGTAAATCCGACGTGTGCGCTACTGCGAGAACCCGTGTCCGCATAAACATACGTAATATACATGTAATATTTCTTAATGCACCCCGCTATCTCCTCTATCTTCGGGGTGGTACTTACAACTCTATCTTTGCCGAAGATCTGGAAATAACACCACGAAGACCACTCTCTTCTTAATCTTCTTAATCGAATAATTTAATGTTTCTCAAATTTCACCTTCCCACGGAGCCTCTCAATAAAAGAGACCTTTGGGAAGACCTCCTGCAGTAAAATCAAATTCTTATTTATGGTAAATGAACAGTAAAACTGTTCCTTAAGTCTGTACTTATGTTTCAACAATCTTCATTCCAGTAAAGTGGGTTTATATCTTTTATCTTGAACGTTGTTTTTATGAATAATTAATACGAATGATAATTAGTGAACTTACGCGAGTCCTTATGGTATTTATTTAAATATGTATATTAATCTTTTTTAATTCCATTAGGCAGGGTTAAAGAAATTATTATTATTTGACTTCCTCGGGTAGAGCTATTTTATTATATGAAGAAAACGACTGTTATCACACAGATGCAGAAAGAAAAGTGATAAATGTTTTAAATACAAAATCTTGTTGACAAAATTTTACCTACAAACCCGAATGTAATAAATTGAGTGATGCTGTTCTTCAGGAGTTAATTATTTCATTTTTACATCGAATTTATTATTCTTCAATATTTCTCAATAATCTTCTTTTTACGTAATTCTCTTCTTTTCTGAGTCTTTTCTGAGGGGACATCTTCAGTCCAGGCAAACTTTATTAGTGATTTTACACAGAGTCTAATCAGACATTTCGTCGATCGCAGACGACATCGCCATCATCGGATCGTTTCCAATTACCAAACCAAATCGAGGAGAGAATCAGTCGGTGTTTAAACCTCCGAAAGTTTGTTCGCACCTTTTTCGACGAGTATCGACCGGAATTAAGGCGGTGGAAAGATTGCCGGCTTCCCGAACGAAACCTCTCGTGTTTCAGACTCGTTGGTATGCCGTCGACGTGGCTTCTTGTAAATTTGCAGTCTCTTTACTGCGTAATGACGTTACACCGTTACAGCTTCCTCGTGTTTTCACTCTGTTTATGCATTATGCAAGCAGGGGAAGGGCCGCGAAGGTGAGAGGGCCGTGAAAACGCGGCAGGGATAATGAGAGGGCGGTCGATGGTGCCGGTTTAATCATCACACGAAACACCTAACGGCTGCGAGTCGCTACGTCGTTGACCACGAAGATTGTCCTTTCTTGGCTCTGACTGCCAAACGAACGCTAGTTTATATTCTACACGCGGCGAACGACATAAACTTCTCCACTTCTATTATTTTCATCGAGAATCTGTATAACAAACTTCGGTGTTAATCGCTGTTTATTATGCGCGACACGTTCCGACCATAAGGGATTATGGGGTATCTACGGGTAAACAGAAATCATTTTGCGTGGAAAATTACGTGTTGGATTAATTGAAAAGGCTGGAATGATAAATTCTGTTAAAGTAGATAGCATCTATTAGATATTTACATAATTTGAACTATGAGACACCTCGTATTTGGCAGTGAATGGGTTAATGAATATTCTTTAGGTGAAGATATATTCAATTAAAAAGTTGTCTACAGTTCATGTAAAATAGTATTTTCATCCGTGGAGTAGCTACACACTGCTACACTGCTACGACCATGTTGAGTAATATACGCAAACTATATTAGGTTGTCCCAAAAGTTTCTTCCATTTCCTTAAATAGTAATACATACACAACATTTTATGTATAATGTCACATTATTGAATTGCGTACAATTCATTTTGCTCCATTACAGTTACGACATCTAAGAAATCTAACGATTAACATCTAAGAAATTAGGTTGTCTAATTCTATAAACACTGCCACACAAAATAACTGAATGCAAGTCACGGAAGAAACTTTTGGGACAACCTAATAGAATACGACGAAATACGACAGTTTTCCTCAATTCCGATCGATTCCGTTCCCTGGAACACTAGAACAAACATGTTTATATCTTTCCAATGATGCGAATTTTGTCTAAAACCTTTGCTAAACGTTGACTAGAAATAAAATCTTGGAGCCTCTTCTAAACGATCCATTATTATATACTTAAGTGTATTACAATCCTGATTACGATGGAGCATTATTAAAATTCATATTAAATGAAACATCTCTGTTTTAATACTCTGCTTATCAATTAAGTGTTTTCTTTCTTTTAGCAAGACAACACAGGAAGATATTGTTTATGGCATTGCGTCAATCGTAAATCCCTCTGTCACGGGCCGATGGACGTTATTAAATTTTGATGTATTTCGAGTTAGACACTGTTGAATAAACCAACGATTATGCGTAACCATTAAAGTGGACGAGGTAACTAACGAAACCAGTGTTTTATGGGAAATTAATCTCGGTGATCTGTGGTGCTTCTTGTTTTACGACGATTCTAGGTGCTTCTATACCTTTTATGAGTCCCATTGTGACGCGACTCCGACGTCTCCCATTTCTGTATCGCACTTCTGAGAAACGATTGTCAGTTGATGAGGTATAAGTCTATAACAATCCCTCTTTCTTAATCTTTACTTTCTCTATTAGGATAGAAGTTTATTGCACGACATTCGGAATTACTGTTTTCGAGTAGCGCTAGAATCCGTCAAAGAATTCAGGAAATAAAAATCCTTTGGGCGTAAAAACTGTTCGCAGAGTTTAACATAAAAAGTATTTTTATTGCAATTTAAAATATAAATATAAAGTTTAATTTAAATTTGAAACTACATTTGTTTGAGAGTAAAGGTTAACGGATTTTCAATGTCAATGATGTCGATTCTCTTGAAAAAAAATTCAAGGTGATCTTGAAAAAAAAAACATAACAAAAAATAGTTAAGAAACAATGTTTTATAATCACGTTAAGGATCTCCGTGAAACCATGGAAAAGCGGATAAAGACATTTTCGATCGGACTGCTAATAACAGAGTAATCTCCACTGATCACAGGGTGATTCGTGATTCACCCTGTATAATTCAGAGTGCAAAGGGTTCAAACGCAAACTCCTAAATCTCCTTGTAGAAAACCTTTGTATTATCGAAGAAATCTCTACGGATATTTTATCGACTCACAAGATCATTACGCGCAATCAGTTCCCTCCGGATGCACCTCGAGCGTCCGCGAAATGGTATCCTTGAATTTATTCGCCATTTGTTGCGACAACATCCACGTCTTTTAAAATCGTATCATGATTATGACCACGCGGCTCGAGGCAATTTCGTTAAGTAGCCGTTCCCCGGAGTCCTGCTATCAGCGCCGATTGACCATTTACCGTTAAACTAGTCCCTACATACCAGATTCCGTCCCGGGTAATTACAAGCGTCTAGAATGGGCACGGCCAATGCCTCGGCGCAAAATTCCGATCGTTATCCACGCCGTCACCGCCTAAAACCAGCGCCCTTCCGTTCCCTTCGTTGGTCCACGGTACACGGATGACCTACAAATACGACATTTCTGTCTGGCCATTTCAGAGCTGAATTATTTTTTTCTCTCTCGACGTAGTGGAAATATAGGTGGTGGATTGAAGTAAAATAGACAGTTCGAATACTTTTAACCCTTTGCACTCGAGAGGTGACTCTCAGTCAACGTTAGGTTTCACGGAGCAAATCTACAATACCGTTTTCAGGTTCGATTTATTCGGAGCTCGACAAAATGATTATCGGTGAGGTAAAGGTGACCTTATTCTAAAATCTCGATAGCTTAGAACTCGTAGCAATAGAATGTTAAGAAACATCTCGAGTGCAAAGAGTTAACTCTAAACTATTACTTTATTTAACCTCTTCGGGAGCGATTTTTCTTCACGCTTTTCTTATGTCTCTAACTGTACATTGGAAATAATAGTATAAGTGCAGCTATACTACAACGTTTGTACTCCTCTTGTCGAGCGATTCCGTAGTGAATAAGTTATCATCAAATTTTTGTTCTTTTTATTATTCCACATTCGTTGCATTCGTTTCAACGTTCATTAGTCCACATACGTGGCTAAGGGCGTGAAGAAGTAAAGCATCACGAAAGGGCACATCTTTACGGTACGAAAGAAACAGGTACGAAGCGAGGTCAGTGACGAAGAATGCATCACGTAGCCATAGACCCTATTGGTCCTATACTTTGTCTAAACAAATCAAGAAGCTGCACCCTCTTTACTTGAATCTCATAAAGAAATCAAACACGCACAAAGATGATTTTTGTAAACGATAACTTTCTCTTCTTGAAAGGGAAGATCCAACATAATGTAATTTAATTTTTTAGGATTAACTTGGACTAAAATTAGTACGGAAACAATTTGTTAAAAATATCCTAATAGTGAAGTTTTCTAGGAAAAGACAAATTTCTAGGTAAATAAGGACGTTTGCCCTAAACGATATTGTAGTGTATGAGTGAGGATAGGGACGTGAGAGAGAGAGATAGAGTGGTGTATGGGTGAGATTAGTTATACTATGTGAGGAAGTGGGGATAACTCTCATTACGGTAAGCCGGACAATTAGTCATAATAAAGTCTTAGTCGCGAGCACCTCGTCTTCTTTCTTTCCTTCTTTACGCGGGCACTACAGATATCATCGGTAATTTTTAAATTTAGTGCCACCAATCGTGGACGCCAGGTCCGAAAGGGCCAGCCTCTTTCAACCTCTCGTTCTTCGACCGAAACGGGCGGTTCCTTCCGCGGAAGCTCGAATTAACGCAGGTCGGGCGTAAAAGCGGCGCGACCTCTGGCCTGTTGTTACAACGAACGGACGTACGGTAAATTACCGAACGACAACCAGTCGGATAGGATCTGACACAACATTTTTACGGTCCTCGCGGACCGTGCGAGGGCCCATTACTTATTCGTAATGGGATTAAGGGCGACGTGATGCAACCCGTTGCCGCGAAGAACCGTGGCCGGTCGCCATCTTCGTTCTTTTCCCTTGGCGATCGACCGACGCGGTCCGCTTTGGATATCGGGTGATAAAACGTTGGTACCGACGCGCCACTTTGCAGGGGCGTTAAGCCGTGAAATTGTAATTTAATTGGCCATCCCGCTGGTCACTGGAGCAATTTGCATTCGAAATGAAAAATTCAGCCGAGACGGGGGCGCCTATCGGCCGCCAACCGCGGATCGCCACGATAAGTTTCTACGTGGTGCTCGGTCGTTAATTATGCACGGGGGCCTTGTATGACCGGCCTTGCTACAGTACCGGACAAAATTATGGGACAGTTTGTGGGTGTACAGGAAAGGCTGGTATCGTTGACGCCTCTTCCATTCAGAGTTTGATATTGAATTTCTTTATAGTGACTGATTTATCATTGTGTTAAATTTATGTTTAACACGTTGACAGGCAGACGAATATTCTTTAAAGTTTCTACTAAAATGAAATGTTATTGGAGACTGCATAATCAAACATTTATCGACGTATTTATTCTTGTAATTTCATCAAAATTCATGAATTTGGTTTACATTCATTTCAATAATTGTTTTCAGTGTCTCGTCATTTTGTCCTAGACTGTACGTATGGACAATGCATAAGGAAGTGCAGTTTCGTGTCTGATCGTCGAGTCGTTTACACTTTGAACCGTCTGTAGAACTCGACGAGAATTGTGTTCGAATCTCTAATGAGCCATTTGCGCTGCAACAATGTTTCGTCGACCTGTTCGTGCTTGTTTGCACGATAGTCGAGTTGCGTGTACAATTTGTCCGCGGTGCAATTGCAAGTAATCGAATTTCGTTTATCTTCCAGCGTATTTGGAGCGGAGTGAGGGTTCAGTTTCAGTTGATTTTGAAACAATAAAAGTTTGATCTTGAAACAATAAAATTCATAAGAAACTCATAAGAAATGTTCTTAATGTATTATTAAATATTCGCATACGTAACTGGTAATCAAATACTTTGAACGTTACTGTAGTTTAATATTTCCAGGGTAGCTGCACTCGGTGATAAATTATTCAAATTATTGGAGACTAATTGAAAATACAAAGCGCGTCGTATTCGATTACTCGGCGATCACGGATTGCATTTGTATCGGCATGAAACTGCTGTGCAAAAATTAAATTACAGTATTTCTTATTTGTATGTTTCATAAAAGATTGAGCGTTTGATTAATAGTTTGCTTGGTAGTGTTATGGTCCATACTTGGTAACTTCTGTTATTATTCTTATGATTCATTTAATTTTTGTAGATATTCTGAGGGTGATATCGAAATTTGGATGATCAACATTTGATTTTATTTAACGATGATATTTTTAGTACTAAAACCGAATCACAACAAAAATAACCAAATGTATCAAAGTAGCTTTGTTACGTGCTAATGCCGCGATAGCAAATTTCAAAAGTAATTCATTTTATTTAATGATGGTACTATAGGTACCAAAACTGACTCACGAGAAGCCCAAAATAATAAAACACATCGCAGCAGCTTCGTTTCCATTACTCTGTGTCTTCATTTCACACCGACGCGAGTCTAACTCGCTATAGCGAGTCTAAGCGCGAAATTGGTTCCATGACAGTAACACGATTCCAAATGTCCGTTTGATTGACGCGAGAGCCCAGCCTCCCGTTCGCGTATCTCGTCCCCGATGTTGCGAAACGATTCGTCCATTCGTCCCACACTGCTCGTTATTTTCGCAACCCGCGAGACCATTGCTAAATCACCGTTACTCCAGTAGCCCGGTGCCCCGCGAACAATGAGCCGTTGTCGCCTGGCAGAGTTCATCCGATAAGACAGCCACGCCACGGAAACGGGCCAGTTCCGGGGAACTTGGCTAAAAAATAAAAAGGCAGACATCGACGACTCCCGCGCGCCTGACCCGAGCATTGTCACTCTATCAACATGAGTAACACGGTCTGGATCGACCGTAACTATGGCGGGAACATGAGGCGGCTGCGCCCCTTTTCTCTTCGCGCGAGATCCCATCGAGATCGATGTATCAGGCAAACCTGAGAAAATTGTAATTTGAATAGAAAATAAGAAATAATTTTGATAAATGACTCCGCTTGACCGAGTAAGAGTTTAATTTGATAAAATTATTGGGCGTAGAAATTAATTCTGTGCCTTCATGTTCGATCATTTTGTAGCTCTAGCCTAAAGAAAAATAGTAAATGATTTCTGTAAGTTCCCTCGCGACATTCGGAATCTGTAAAGATAAACGAGTTAAACGAATTTATTTTGTTTCTAACTTAAAGATTAACCCTCAGTGCCATTTAACCGCGGAAAAAATAAAGTCCATATCTTCGTTATTTTCTGAAAAGAACGACTTATCGTACTTTACATGGAACACTCTGTATATCCCAGTTATAAAACCAACATGCAATCGATTTTGATCGCGAAGCACTGTTGTGTCTCGTGACTGCTCAAGATCGCACAGTTCGATTGCGTCCAATGATACCTTCGGAGATCAAGGATATCCTAAAATCCTCACGTCCTGGCACTTTTCATACTTTACTCGCCCTGGACTTAATCTCGACATCGATCGATTGATCGCAAACGAGGCGTGGACGGATCCCCGCGATCGAGATCCCCTCGCGAGATCGTAACGACGCATTAATTGACGGAGATGTAGATTAATTGTCGGCTGACGAGTGCCGCGAATTTATCGGCCGCAAATGGGGGCTTTTCTTCTTTCTTTTTACGAGGGGGCTGCGTTACAGATACGAAGTGTCTTCAGGTTGGTAACGGTCGACACGTTTGCCGACGTTCCAGTTATTAGTAGTTTGCGACAGAGAATGCAATGAAGTGGGGGGCATAGAATTACTTTCATCTCTTTTAGGTTCTGTCACATCCTTATTTTTCACGGAAAAATAACGAGACGTAGCTCAAATTTTAAGTCCTACCATCTTCTTGAACTCTATTGTTATCTAAATATTTGGACAACGTTTAAAAAAGTAATATCTAAAGAGAACAAAACAATGAACTTATCTTGGACACTTAAGAATATAAATATGACAAAAATGATTTAATATCATTCCAATTTATAAGACAGATTGTACACACATTTTGCAGGTTGTTCATATTATCATACCTATTAATTATTACAATATAATGCAGTAATATATCCTACACATATTTTACATTGTTTTCCATATTAGCATGAATCGTAAATACATAGAATCCGCATTTTAATAAACACTCGCAAGAAACAAGTTCTTGAAAATATACAAATTTCAAACCTATCACAAGTCAACATTATCTGCAATTTACAATAGAAACGAATCCCTCGATTTATCCTTCCATAATCGGAAGCTGCCACACATTGCCAAGAAAATGATGGTTCTTTATAAAACCATATAATCTGCAAAGAAAAATATATAGATTTATTCTTATTGCTTCTGATTACTTGTATGACGTTATATTCCGTGTTTGATTAATCATTCGTTGGACACGAAAAGGTTTCGTTTCAGCCGCAGACACAAAACCGCTCGACAAATGATCGCAATTTATATCATAATTCAACGGTTCGTCGGACTGTCGTATGCGTTATTCTTGCGAGATAAACACGTAAATTGCTGTCGATGGACGACTACGCATGGATACATCATTTAGCTCGTACCGTGTTCCCCTTTTTTTTCTTATTCTTTTTCCTCTTGTTTGGTACGTTCGTGCCGCTTACGTACGATCCATCTTCTTCGGCGCGTGCCGAGGGCGATGAAGCGAACGCGAGCTCGAAACGTGTGTTTAGACCAAATATTTCTTCGGAGACGCGAAATTGCGATACGAACAAGCGCGAGATATAATTCAAGGTCTATGACGTGTTCTTGCGTTCTTGATCCATTAAAATGAGTTTCACGATACGGTGAAATCGATGGAGGAAAACGGATTCGGACCGCTCCGAACTTCCATTTTGGAAGCAGGGCCGACATGGATTTAATCGCTGTTAGGTAATAAATATACCGTGGATCTTTATGAAAAATAAAATCCTTCCAAACGTACGTAAAAAAATGTAATTTATATAATGTTACATATTATAATCTTACATTTTCTTTTCTTTTCTATATTATGTTTTAATCGAAACACGTTTCAATCACATGTAAATATATACTCTACGAGAAGATTCTCTTATCCTAAATTACTTAGAAACGCTTTATATTTTATTCAATCTAAATCCATCAACAATATAGTATAATTTTTACCAGGAAAATTATAACCTTTCTGAAACACAAATTTATTTAACAAGATTCAATCATAACCGAAGTTAAGTCGCTAATAACCACTAGTAAAAAAATACAGTATAAAAATATAATATTAATCTGTCTTTATTCTCAGATCCACGGAAACAATAACGTTAATTATCAGCACCGTCTGATAAACAGTCCCCATGTGTTTCGCTTCCGTGGAATCACCATTTATGCATATTTCATACCGATTGTTATTTAAATGCTTCGCGTAGAACCAACCATAGAAGGATAAACGGTATCGTGAGAACCGAGTGGCGAACGGAGAGAAAAGTAAGAAATACGTGTGTCACCGTGGCCCATAACCGAAACATTCCCTATTTAACTTTGAAGTTTACCGAGACGTTGACATCGATGCCGCTATAGTAATGCAAATGAATCCTGCGAGCAGCGTTAACAGACCTTCCAGGGTCGAAGGTTTGGTGTGAAGACGCCTCGAGGTACGGGCAAACCGTGCGATGTTGGTCCACGTTGTCGTCGCTGGGAATTTTCACTCGGTAAGAATTTTCGAAAAAGAAAACAGTCCTGTTTGCTCCGTGAACGCTCTTGAACGCAGTTCCAGGCGGTTTTGTTTATGCCGAGCTTTTCGTTTTCGTTTAGAAAGTCCGTTCTCGGTCTGTTAACTAACGCGATGCCTGGGAAGCGAATTCTCTCGTGGAATGGAAATAAAAAAGAATTTTTTTGGGTTGCGTAACAGTCAATTGAAGTTCGCTTTATTGGTTATTATTTATGGGTTTCTTTCCATATTTCACCTGTGTAAGAACATAACGATTGGTTTCCCTTAGTTTGAACCAGTGGTTGCCATCTAGTCGCTTGTACCAATGAATTCATCAGAGGTGGACAAAATTTGTATCTAGATTCAATTTTCGAGTATAGAGTTTACTCGTTGTTCGTTTCAATAAATTAAAATTGACATTTGAAAGTGGAGTTATATTTTACATTGAATTTTACATTACATACAAATTTATTTGTATATGTATTCAAACAGTGAACATATTTTTTTATTATACCTGCATATGTGAATAGTAATTTTTTATCTATATTTACCAAAACAAACGAATATAGAAGCAGACTCGAAAGTGAGCAACCCCGACGTTTGCAAAAGGATGGTGCAAATTATATATTCATCAATTTGCAGTGAAGTTGAAGACGAAAATGAATTTCTAATATATGAATAATAAAAGTACAGCTTTATTCATTATAAAAGCTTCCTTCTTTCTGTATTCTGTCGTACACGAAAATAAGACATACTTTCATTTAAATTTCGAATCTTTTTTTGTATTTGTGAAAATAAGAATTCATAAAAACATCCGCAGTTTAATTATCATATTATGTTATTATATACATGAATATGACATAATATAATATGTATTTATTACATGATAAGGTTAATCGTTGATATTGTTTCTTATCATTATGAAGTCAATTCTGTTACCATAAATGAAATTTATTTTATTTTAATAACTCCTTCAACATTAACCCCGTTATAGTATAATGTTGCTTAATAAAATAAATCTATGGTTCACTAATCATTTATAAGATTTTAACAACTCTTAAAAAAATTATATGACTTTTATATAGCAGTTTCTATGCTCGTCGATGTTGACGATCACTGGTCTATACGATCGTTGGTATATACGAGTCGTAAATAATATCAGCTGTTGTTTATACTGATGTCTTTGCATACGTATCGCTTTGCAATCGTGAAAATGGTATTTCGAATTGATTATCGTTTACTGAAACGTCGTTATGGCATGTGAGAAGGAATTTGTAGGACAACTTAGCATAAGTGCTATGAGTTTCCAACGATCTTCCGAGAGGTTGGGTAAAGTCAAAAAGCTTGAGACTCGGGTTCCTCGTCAGCTGAATGAGAATCGGTTGAATTGAATATATTTCTTCAACTTCATTTCTGGATTGAGCGCTAACTTGAGATGATAAATGTTTGAAAATCAACGCTGTCTGCTTAATGACCAGATGAGTCTCCATGTTCAAACTTACTGTGCACAATGTATGTATTAGGTGTAGGAATTATTTCTGTGTTTTTCTAAAGTAAACTTACACAACACAGCTATAAATAGAATACATCTAATACGACAAATACGTGCAAATAAATTATTATATTAATTAATTGATGATACTCGACATGTATTACTTTTGTATGTTTTTCATTTTACTTTATATCATAAACGCATAAAGTCTTCATTCTAGTTATGATTCATAGGTGTTAGTCATTTTCAGTATTCGTAAATAATATAATTAGACGCGCATCTAACATTTCTAAGCTCGTGTTTGAGAGAACGAAGTATCGGTGTTTAGTACAAGAAAAGTTATGGTCGACGCATCGAGCGAAGGCGATGGTTTCCGATCAGGCTTCTTTCGACTTTCTTCCTTTCGTTCGCTTCTTTCTTCCCCTCTTTTTCGGCGTGTCTACCTGCCGCGTTGCTGGTGGCCGAGTTTCACGTGCCGTTAACCTTGAATCCGGACTTAACAGCTGCGTTTATGCTAATATCCCGAGTCGTTGAAGAAAGCACTGCGGCCGGGAACACGAAGTCGTTCCCCGCGCACCTTTTTATTCCGCGGGACCACCGTGAACTAATGACAATCGGCTCGAAACTTGCGGTTCAACGGCGGTACATGCCCCCTCTGCTTCATTTTAAATGCATCGGTAGCATGTTAGAAGATAATTGATCGTAAAAGACGATTAAAAGTGTATGCAAATGTCGTGTAATTCCGCGAGCCGACTTCTCGTTTTCGTCGTTAGGGCAATCGTGTGTAATGATAACCAACGATCCTTGAAGATTATTTACTATCATAATGGTTTTCCTGACGTTCCTCCTTCGTCGTGGCTCCGCTTCGGAAGAAATTTGTTGATCTTGGTCGCGATGGAACCGATTTCGAGGAGGTTTCAACGAAAAACAAAGTCTTACTTTTCGTTCTCTTGGTATGTTAATTAAACGAAGCTGGGAATCTCTTTGGTAATCTAGATATTCAAGGGAAACCTCGTAAGGGTGATTGTTGACAACTTCTTTCAGAAAATAGTGCTTTCTCCAGGAATTACTACGCCAAACATGTAAGTAAACTCATTGATTAACTTTCTCAAAATATTTGCAAGTATATTTTTAGGCGTCTCTGACTCGATAAAACGAAATTCATATCGAATGTATCACTAGGAAATAGGTTCTCGAATGAATTAATTATTCAACGTTTCTGTTATTGCTTCCCTGTCGGACCCACCCCTTCAATCGTAAGCCTTATCCGACCGTATGAATAAAACATGAAAACAGTATCGGTGGTAACGATCGACTTCCTAAAAGCTATAAGCCAATTTGCCGTCACGCGTTATTAAACGAGCATGCATTTGCTCGCACGCCTAAGCGTTACCACGATAAATTTTCATCTAGATTATTACTCAAATAAAAATTCGAGCCGAGATCGAGATTCATCTCGTCTCGTGCGCATCGCTATACGTGAAAACGAATAGCAGCCACACGGATGAAACCACGGGCTCCAGCTGATAACGAATAAAGTACTATAGTGTCCGAATATTAATACGAGTACACAGACGTGTCTACTTGGCGCCGCGTGACCCTGAAGTTGTCGACGAAAAATCCTTTTTAAGGGACTGTAAATATCCTGCCTGCGGTTTTCTCTGCCGGTCGTTTAGCTCTGGCGAATGTCGCGGGGGTTGCTTTTTTACCGAGTTTCGCGGTTTAAAGATTTATGGTCTTGTCGTTTAAAACGTTCCGTCTCCACGCTCGGCGGTTGAAATCATTGTTTATACCGTGGCCGTACCTTCGCGGGACTCCGAAGGCTTTCCTAGCGAAGTTGACATCAATCTTCGCTTTCCTGTCGAAAGACTTTCGTTCGCAAAAGACAGCTGCTCAATATTCACAGTGACAAAAATTTATCGCGACATTACGAGACGTACGTTTCCTCCGCGTGAATTTAAAGCATGCATCGCGAACGTGCCTTTACTCGCAACGCGCGGTGGAAATGTTAGCGCCAACCCTCGTTCTCTTGTCGATCGATCCTCGCTCGGAAAAAGAGTACTGACTAGCTAATCCTTTGTGGCTTGGCGGTTCTGAGTTTCATTTGTTCTCCGTCTGCAGACGTGACGCAATTAATGCAATCGTTAGTGTAGCGAATTCGT
>NC_071976.1:5227857-5257144 GCF_026283585.1 Hylaeus volcanicus | reverse complement strand
TTTGGTACTCTAATATAATAAAATGACATAAGTATTCTACTCTTTCGTTGATCTGCACACCTTACATTGTTAATCCCCTAATGATTTTATTCAGACTCTAACGCTGTTAAAGCACGTAGGTTTCTAAAGATCGATCCAAGGTAACTCGATACCAACTACAAGCACACGATCGTGGCGAATTAAATCGTCTCGACTGAGAACGATGCATTGCGAGCGCAATCACGCACCGATAAGGTGTTAAACTATGGTTCTCACTTATTTTTAGTAATCGATACCACGGTGCACTAGCTGCCGCTGTCGACGCCTCGTTCGTTGTACCTACTTAATAAATTCGAGTTGAATGCGAGCTATTGTGTCTGCGTTGCTCGCAGCGAGCGTAGTTTCCATTTGAAATACTAGATAAGTCGCCCGTAATCGAGAAACTCGCAAATCTACTGTTTTCTGAGATTTTTAGATGGAATACAGCTCGAGTTTCAAAGGAGCCCATTGTCCTAGCGTTCAGCATTATTATACTAAGTAGCTCATCAAGTCGAATTTTTAAAAAATATCACCTCATAGAGAATGATAAGACGAAACCTTTTTATGTTTAAAGCTTGTTCATTCGACGTTTAGTTTCAAATATAAAAATTAAGAACTTAAATGGTCTCTATGGTATCGTAACCGTAAATACATTTTTGCTTTTATTTGCTGAACATGTAAAACATATATTCCAGATGACAGGAATAATTGCTTTGTATATTAAAAGCTTATTTTCTGGACTTGGTTAGGAATGTCTGTCTGTGAACCAATATATTTTTGCTTTTATTTGTTTAACTTTTTTCTGCATGTGCTGCTCCCACGTCAGGTTTGTATCCAAATAAATTCCTAGGTACTTCTCCACATTTGTTTGTAGTACATTTTTGTCATTCATGGTTTTGTTGATAAGGTAGAACTGGAGACGTCGTGCTGACAATTTTTACCAATTTTTAACCCTAAAGAATGAAACCGAATTCTGGATCAACAGAGGGCTTCGCTACCTCGATTTCTACGATTCGCGGCGCCGCATATATCGCGGTAATGAAGGCAATTCATTCGCTTATTCGCCGTGTCGCATTCGTGTAGGAGTAAGACATTAACGCGCGCGCGCTCGATGCGGGATAAATACAAATGTGCTCGTAACGTGGGCGAAAACACGCATTGAGATGCGTTTCTTTTCTCGCGGGGCTACCCACCCGCACGTACGCTAGTATTTCCACGTTATGCACACGTACCATGCTCTCCCGTGGATTTTGCTCCAGCCCGCAACAGGAAAGCGAATTGCAGCCGAATGATTCATGCGCCCCGACGTTCGCGTGAGTTCGCTTGACGTAAGGGTGCTGCACGTTATTTATTTTTATTATTTTATTTGTTACTGCTCCGAATACCGAGAAGTGGGTGAGGAATTTCGCGTCCAGTCCGTTCCACGTCGAATCACGTAACGAAATCTTGTGCTGCTTAATCCTCGTTCACGTGAATTTTACTTCGAATTGGTAACATTTTTAGGCGCAGTTTTATTTATCCAGTTACAAATTACTTTTTTCGATATTTATCACGCACCATGTTTTGATATTAACAAAATTTTGATTTTACTATATTATACACTATATTTTTACTTTGATGTTTATTACTATATTTCGTATAACATTTATATAATTACGTTATTCCAGTTTTTTGGTTGGTCAAATCTTCATCAGATGCCTACATATTCTGTATAAAGATCTAGATCTAATTCAAACCTACCGAAAATATTACATATTATATCGTTTCTGAACTTGAAATTAGTTGTTCCATTTACCAATGAAAGTTATTAAAGTTATCATAGAAACCTAATTACTTGAAATAGTCAGATTCAATTCTTTCTTTACTTCATCCACACCCAACGTATAAATTTGTTATTATAATAATTTCAGTAGTTTATTGGATACTCTTTTCGGTCAATAACATTTTCCAAACGTTTCGTAAACGTATTTTCCAACTGATTATGCTCGTAGCTCCCGCTTCTATTTTCCTTGTTCAATTAATCATTTACCAGGGTGGTGCAGGTATAAATGTTGAAATTGTCCAGCCAGATCGCGGCCAGTTTAATGTTTCAACCAGTCTTTCCACTCTTAAATCAATTTATACAAACGAGTGCATATTAGAAAATCATGTAACCCGCTAGAAAACCTCCATTATGTTCATGTTCGACTAGATAATTATTTGAATACTGCGATTCGAGACAACCTAATATTTCGGTTATTAGGAGACAACCTAATATTTCCATCCGTATGAATAGAATTTCGTCCATGTTGAACCGTGTTGCTGATAATTGGCTGACTCTATCGAATTATCCACGTTCGAAAATATCGAGGTCATCGTGCACCAGGACGAAGCGGCGCAACGAACACGAATTTCAGGTTTCGCGATGTATTAGAATGGGTAAATGCGTAATGAGCGCAGTCCATCGTCTTCGCCCAATGTCGCTTTAATTGGCGACTGGCTTTGGAACCAGTCTTCGTCGGGCTTCAGTCACCGATGCGCCTCTACGCACCAGCCTCTCGTCGACCATTCACAAACGACGTCATGAATGAGTCCTCACCTCCCATTCGATCTTCTTGAAACGCTTTTTTGACGATTAGCTGCCTAGTACTGCTTGTGTCTACCAATGGTGATTCTGGATTAATGGGAGACTGTAGCTAATTAATTAGAGGTGTTTTTTTTTTTGTGTATGTTCAGTGAATGAGTCATTTTTATGAAAATAAAGGTGCCTATAAGTTACGTTGCTTTTTTACTAATTTTAAAGGCATTGCCATTTTTTAACAATAATTGAGGATAATTAATATTAGGGGTACTCGTGCACATGAAGAGACCTTACATATGTATATATTTATAATCAAACACTTATTTTCAAACATAAAACCTATAACTTAATTTAGACAAGTTTCTTCAATAGACAAAATAAAGGATACAAATCCTTGTGGAACTGACTGTATATATTCAATATATTTGTATATGTTCATAATACTGTGGACCAGGGAAACAATATAAATAAATAATTTAATGAGGACACCCATTACTTTCACGAGTCACATTAATGGAGAAGTGAATTTCTCCTAAATAATTCATAGTAATGCCGATAGTGCAGAAAGTCTATGAAGCGTATCAAGGAAATCTCGCGTAAATCACACGATGGCCAAGGTGAGGGAAGTTATTATCGAGGTGCGCGGGAATCACATGGACGTGCGCAAGTTAGCCACGATAAAACGTCTAACGGATTTGATGATTAGCTCTGGACACGTTATTCTTGCTTTACAGCGCTTCGTGGGCGTTTACACCCGGTAGTTGTCAAACGGTTACCACTGGTTCTTATACGCTTGATTAAATGCAGTCGAACACTTGACCCCTTGATTCTAGAATAGCGCGATCGCAGACGTGAAAAAAACCTGCGCCACGATTAACGATCCAGACGTAATCGTTCCATCTGAAGGATTTCACTTTCCTCGAAAAAGAACATTGTGGGTGTGTGATAGATCGCGGTGATCCGTGAATGCGTTTCCTTGTGCCCTTTCACCCAAGTCTGAAACTTCAGGTGAAAATTGGCCCGAAGGTGGTACCTTAAGTTCAAGTAGAAATTGATGAATACAAAATAAACTTAGAGAAAAAAGAACGTATAAATAGTAAGGGTACCCATCTTGGAATTGAATCATTCTGAGTGATAATTTGCAAATCGATTCACTTGAATAATTTCAAAGGGGAGAGTCAGTTCAAAGAAGAAAAATACAAGTTGAAAGTAAAACTATAATACTTTAAAGATGAGATTTACTACAGCAAGAATAATTTTGATAGAACTAGAGCTTAAATTAATGAGCTCTGAAATTGTTGATTACAAACTGCTATAAGGTATTTAAAATGGTCTTACAATAGTTAATGATGTTGAAATCATCCAATCCATTCATGCGATAAATGGACTTCATGGGTATATTATATGTAGTCTTTGGATTGGATTCAATCTTCCATTGGAAGATCAACCTAAGGCGACATGCAAACTCGGCACTTACTTATTATTTTACATTTGTTAACCATCTACCAGGAGCTTAAGCATCGATATGTGTATTATTATTAAAGATTCGTATTCTTAAATCGTTTGTATAACAACAGGTAAATCTATCGATCTAACGTCACTTTGGAATCATTAATCATTAAAAATGTACTTTTTTATTTATTTTTTCAAGGGAACAACAAAAATTAAATTTTTCAGAACGGCAGAAAGATGAGAATTGAATTGCAAAATCTCTCGAAATAGGAAAGAGATGAGAATTTGATGTAAAATCACTTCGGAAACCTTCTGTACCTTAGTAGGAACAGTTTTGACAGAGCATCTTCAAGCTGAAAGTAGTTTCTCCGACTGTACAGAAGCATTAAAAGAAGTCGGCACATGGTTGGTAATGGGACAACTTCTTCGAGCAGCCGAGTATCCAGGTGTTACGGTATAATTTACAAGAAGGGAGTAATATTACTTCTCGAGTACCTCCGCGTCCCAGCATCGATGTCTCCCCGAGGGGCAGCGCGCGCGCGCAGGAGAGTTTATATTTACAGGGAATCAGGTCCAGCTCGTCTTACCGATCTCCAGCTCGTGCATTAATCGTTATTTTATGTAAATTACACCAAATCGGGTCGGAATATGAACAAAAACAAAAAAAAAAATGAACGGAAAGGAGAAGAGCGAGACTCTTATCGAATAATTTAAACGCGTACAGCGTTTATTTATCCACTCGGATAAATAGTTTTACCCTATTAGCTATACGTCTCGAACGCTAGGAAGATCTTATTCTAATAATTCTCGCAGCAAAAACTTGTTTTTTGTCGAATTTGATTCGAACGGTCGGCGATGAACGAAAATATCGCGTCGAAGATTTATTCTTAATATTTATTGGACACAGATAACGAAATAAGCTTTCATTTGTGAAATATGATTTTGATTTCGTTTTACGAATTATATTGTAATATTTAGCGAACTAGTAACAGATAAAAAATTCGTCACGTTGCTAATTAAAAGTAAATGTTGCTTATTATGACGAATTATTCAGAAATAGTCAAATGTGGATGGTTTGAATGTATTAGAATTTTAACATATTGATTTTTGAGTTTGGTGCTCTTTAGTATTACATTTATACTTTTGGTATTGTAATATAAACCATATATGTACTATACTATAAAAATATTAGTATAATACGATATTAGATCATCCCGTTCGTGCTGAAGACTGTGTCAATATTTAATAAAAAAAAAAAAACTACAGAAATGTTATAGTAACTGTATAATGACTATGTCAGAAAGGTGAGAAAATATTGTAAAATAAAATGAGAGAGATTACCTTTTTTTTATAACACTTAAGAGTATGTTTCCCATATTAATTTGACTAGCAGAAGTATAAGTGACACGAACTTCTAGAACGACCTAATAGTATTTTGTATAGTATAATAATTAATACAAATACTTTGTTCTAGACAATATAGTATTACTTTTATTGGAAAAGATGAAAGTGAAAGAAAATGAAGGGTTGAAAATGTGTTCCTTATCTAGATAAATAAAACGTCCACCTCTCTTTCACTCCTCTGAATGATCGTTCCACCGACTATACTTGCGAATATAGAAACTGAGCATAGTCACGAGGCTAGAAAAGAGGAAATTAGTAGCTCGTTACCGGTCGTGGACATGCAGCTGCGGGAATTGTTGGTTGCACGGTGGGAAAGCGAAACTATGAATCACAATTCGCGTCGTTTCGTTATGGCGTGCGGAGCTAGGTCTGAATGTACACGGTGTCCCATGCGAGACGCGTACAAACGTCGCGAGAATAGCGCGGCTTGTAAAATTCACGGGACGCTGTTTGTTTTACAACGCTTCGCCGTTACTAAAACCGCAACCACCGATGCAAATGAACGGTTGCACGGTCATTAAGACGCGGCGTCTAACCAGAAGTAATTGCAACGTCAAGGGGACCGTAAAAACGTCGCGACGCGACAGTTAGACTCTTTTAGCGATTCTGCTCCGTTTGGTTTCAAGTTGTCGAGAATATTTATAACTCTGAAAGGCACGGCTCGGGTTAATAGGTTGCGTACCTCCAGCTGACACTTGAATAACTGATTGCTGGTCTTTTCTTATGTAGTGATATTGTAATAAATTCAATATATTACGGTTACATATGATAGTAATTTTTCTTATTATTTGTTTATCATTAAACTGCGTGAAAATCATTTTTCTTTACATTTTCGTTGGGTCTACAGACTACCTAAAAATGTTAAGAGGTTGTATACCTCAAATTGGTAAATTGAATAAGTGATAGTTAGGAATTATTTAAATAGTGGTATGTAAATTTAAACTCAATATTCTATCGTTACATATGCTTTGTTTATTATTAAACTGTGGGAAAATCGTTCTCCTTCGTGATTTTTACAAATCACAAAAGTAATACAAATTGAGAATCCCGCGTGTATAACCTTGCACAAACTACATGTTGCGCATTGAGATAGACTCTCACGTCGCATGTTTCGTTTGGGTCTTTATCATAATATGAAACCAGATCTTGTATTTCCTATTTTGCATTAGCAACAGCGATCGAGCGAGACCAGCTTCTCGTTTCCTCTTTGCTTCGAAGAACGTTCAACGATGCACATTAGATGCTATCATTAAGCGCATCCTATTGGAGGATTTATCCTACACGTAGAATTTATCGCATCATCGGAATACGGGATTACTAATGTTTTGTTTGATTATTGTCTGGACCACTGAATAGAAGGGAGCGAGTATTAACGTTTCCTTATCGCTAATTACACCAAATACAGGATGATTTCCACTCACCTGCGTTATATTCTTTGCTTGCATTTGAAACTGATTACTTATTAATTAAAATTAATTGCATCTCCAATACGATAGTTGTAAATCAAATGATCGAATATAGAGACACCTCTGTTCATAAGTATGTGGACACTTTCTCGTTTGAAATAAATATTTAAATAAAGTTATGAATCTATTCATGAGTATTACCTATGCTTCTCTATTTAGTTTGTGTTGCAATGAAGAATTCATTTTATCAATACTATCTCATTTGAAATAAATATTTAAACAAAGTTATGAATCTATTCATGAGTATTACTTATGTTTCTCTATTTAGATTGTGTTGCATCGACGAATTTATTTTATCGATAATTTATTCAGTGTTTCGTTACCACTAATAAAAAACTATTCAATTTTCTTTGAATTAACGAATCTGTCGTGAGATATTAAAACTTCTTTTACTAATCTTGCCATCGTATTATTAATTTGTTCCATTGTATCTGAAAAGAATATTCAAATGCTCGCCATTTTTTTCCAAATTTTATAATCTCAATAGCCTCGTAACTTCTCCATGAGATTTAATATGCCACTAGAAACTTCATTCTTATACAACTTAATTTAAATAAATATTACTAAATATAAATCAGAAATATATATCAGCAACGAAAGTTTTAGAGTAATAATTTGCAGTGTATTTTAATTAGTCATTCAAGGTGACGAGTACATATACATATTTATACATACATATTTATTGACAGCGGTGTGTGTTTGATTAATATTATTTCTGTATCGATGAAAAACAAAGGTATATTTACACGTTCTTATAAATAGATATAAAGTGACTCCGGGGAACAGAAACCATAATCTTTACAATGTGATTACGAGGCGCCCGGCGCTTGGGGAATGTTCGTCGATTTTATCAGAAACTAACTAAATGTCGCTGATTAGTGATTCAGAGCAAAGTTCACTCCAGTTTCTGCAAAGTATCAGGAACCGATTATCGATATTTCGCGATAGTGGTTTATACATTGTACTTATATTTCCTTCGAGAGTCATTCTGAAAGTTAGATGTGATCGTGTAATGTACCGATTATCGATTATTCTTGCGTAATGCGAGTGAGATCAGCTTGTAATAACGATGAATTACTTGAAATAGAAAATGTGTCAACGTTTCGATAACATAATGTAATCTGTAAATAATATCGTAGGTATAAGTGCCAGAGGCATTATCAGTGCTTAAAATGGTCGAGATAATTTAGAATTAGCTCATGGATAGCGTGGACATCCAAACCTGGAATGTGCACAAATAAAAAGTGCTCAAATAAATCATGATAAGAAAGATGTAAAAATCGACCAAATTATCCAAATCTCACAAAAAACCTACATGGCACCTTTGATAATTACTGTTAATCATTCTACTTTAATGTCAACATATTTACATTAATATTCGCAAATGTTATCCTTCTTAATCTATACATTTCTTGTATAATTACAATTTATACATTTTAAACAACTTTGTTTCAAGAAATTTATTTACACGACAGAAGTATTTAGGTCTTCCCGTTTAAATATTCCTCCCCATATCCGTAATGACGATGACGGCGATCATTATTGTACCACTAAACCTCGTAATTACTCAAGATTAAATGCTATCAGGAAATATTCATAAAAAAGAAACGTTCGATTACTGTTATTAACAGATGCAATTTACTTTAATCGTCGACAAAACTCGTAAAACGATCAAATTTCTTGTACAAGTTAAAATCGTTCCCTTGCAATGAGTGCCTTTCTATCCGGTCGAACTACAGTGAGTCAACCAATCGTCGATCGAGCCGCAGTATTCAACAATCGATATTTCGCTATAGAAATGTAATTCACGATAATAGCGAACTATTTGCAATTCAATTCGAACGCACAGGCCGCGATATTACGTCGTAACTTTTCCATTATTCATAAATAACATTTCGCTTAAAGTGTGTGTGTGTGTTTTTTTTTTGCGCATTTTATAACTTTCATCGTTTTACGACAATGGTTCGACGGACGATTTCCATGCAAGATAAATTTCAATTCATTGTGATCGGGCTACAGTAACCGACCTGAGGAATGATTTTACATAATTTTACATAATTTATTAATTCATTAATTCCAAATACAATCGCAGCTCATCTTGTATATTGGGATTGTCAAATTTGTTTAAGATTGATCGGATTTATTTTGCTAAAATAAGTACGATATAATATTGGTTGAGGGTATATTACGAGCAACAACTGAGTATTTTAAATTTGAAAGAATTAAAAAATAAATCTGAAATTTCTTCTCATCGATACATCTTTTGAATTTGAATCAACAATTTTACCGATTAACGTTTCCGATTTTAATTGACCGATGGAATTTCGCGTTTTTATTCTCAGCGAAGTTATGTTACTTATGCGCTTTTTAGTGGCAGGATCAGGCTACTTGCTGCTCGAAGCATTGATTAAAAT
The DNA here is from genome assembly GCF_026283585.1 of Hylaeus volcanicus. Lineage (NCBI taxonomy): Eukaryota > Metazoa > Arthropoda > Insecta > Hymenoptera > Colletidae > Hylaeus > Hylaeus volcanicus. The sequence continues at coordinate 5,247,830 of NC_071976.1, read as the reverse complement.
AATTAAGTAATCAAGAAATACTTCATTTAGTGCATGTTATCTGAAAATAACGTAAAAAATAATATATATATATATATATCATATAACAAATATACAACATCACGCTCTTCATACATTATTATATGTAGTAACCATAAATCGCGTATCACGTGTTATACAAAGGGTTGGTCGTCGAGAAAGAGAAAGTTTCTGGATTCTCAGTCGTAGGTGGTGATTTTTCGTGTGAACTATGATACAGTTTCGCGGTTGCTTTCACTTTCTACCGAAAGCTCAATTCCTACCTCCGCGCTTATGACGGAATACTTTATGACGGAATACTTTATGACGGAATGCTTTATGACGTCGGAATTCCCCTCTTATCTTAGCGGTTGAATTATGTTCTTGTTCCAGATTACAAGTTTCCTGCGGTGACGAACCATCGGGTTCACCGTATACGTTAACGCAACGGACTTCCTTGAATTCAGCTTTGGGAACGTTCTCGTCCAGTAATTTCTTTTGTTTCTGCAAACCAAAGGACACAGAACTGCCAATAAGAAACGTTCGTAATAATAACACAGCATATAAAACGAGCCATCCTGTGTCTCGTACAGCGATGACAGCCCAAATATTGATTGAGCTTAATTTAAAATCACTCGAGATTAGATTAGGAGCTCACATTCTTATGTAGCATAATAAAAAGTTTAATGAAGCACACATACAACCCCCTCTCAGTGGTACGTGGACACTTCCTTGATAGAAATAAATATCTAATAAAAATTGCGAATCTATTAATATCAATTATTTCATTTATGTTTCGATATGTTTACAATATAAATATAAAGTATATAGAATATAAACCATAATGTCACAGATGCCGCAAGTTTATCTTTAACTATTCCAATCGCTACATCCCTACTTAATATCGTATTCTTTTGTATTTAAACAGTTCACCTCCATCGACAGTAACAATAATAATAACGATCGCTGGTCCGTGAATGTTTACGTACGATTATATATTTTCTACGAGGATGTGCATTATTGCAAAAATATATAAAATATCAACACCAAAAGCTACACTTTCCTTCGTATCTCAATTATTTATCTGAATCTGTAAAAATACGAATTTACGTAAACATCCGCAGTCTAATGATCACAAACGTCCCCCTCCCCCCCGAAAAAAAAAGAAAAAAAAACAACGTAGCAATTAGTATAGTCTACAGAAACGTCCGGCTACTCCTCGTCAAACTCGACCGAAGATTTCGAAAGCATGACGCGTGAACGTAATCGCGAGCGCCGATCGAGAATCATTATCCAAGGACGCAGTGACGAAGACGTTTCTCCATGTCGGCTCCGTTTGTCCCCGCGAAGCCCTTCCTACCGTGAATCACCGGAATCCTCTGCTCGCCGATATCTCGAACCGGTCGAAGTTCGATCGTATCGAGGGAGTCCGAGTGGGCGGGCGGCGAATCGATAAAAAAAACGGCTCCCGCGTAATCGTAAGCGGATTAAGAACATAATTTCGGATCATCGCGACGTGAAAACGTACCGGGATTCTGGCGAGAATCAAAGGCCTTTCTTGGATGGACGAAACAGTACGGAAGGTACTTTTTTTTTTTTACTGGTACAAAGCTGATTTCTTTTGTATTTTGTTGTTTATATATTGCACGCGAAGAAAATGTATCTTTATTAAGCTTGAATACAAGACATAGCGAATGAAAAATTAATAGAACGACATAGATATAATACTAATAATATAATTCTAGAGAAGTTCCGGAGAACTTTGTGTGTCGGATAGAGACTAAATTTAACGTTTTCGTTCCATTTGGAAACCATCTTTGAAAACTTGGTGAACCCTCTTCAGAAACTTCTCTCAACACATCTGCGCGCATGGCGTAAAATCTTGACGTAATCAATCTTGAAAACGGGATCATATGTTATTTATTGTTCAGTTAACATGGCATGGGATGTCTGTTGGAATTATCAAGGATAGTTATCCTCCGCAGCCTCTTCAAGTATTTCGTGTAGCCTAATAAATCTACCAAGTTTCTTGAGAGCGTTCTAATTTAGAACTGGAACCTTAAATAGTGGCTGAATACTACACCTCAACCCTTTGAAATCGTTCTGTTTGAAAGCACAACTTTAACGATGGCGACAAAAATTATCGCAGAAACATCGAACATAATACATGTTCGCTTGTATGAATTTTTCAATAACAAAGACAAAGAGTTTCATAATAAAGAAATATTTACGCTACCCAGAGATGGCGAAGATCATAGAACAAAATGGCATATACAGGGTGATTTCCCTGATCCAGTCCAGCTGAATGTCTCTTCCAATTATAATATTAGAAAAAATCTTTCACATGCAATTTGAATGATACGAAGAGGTCAACACACTGCAGCAAATATTTTTTTTCGATCTTTTTTCGATGTAGTTGACATTCAAATACGTTCAGATATATATAATTATATATAATGTTTACAAAACTATTATGTTGCAACATATCAACTCCTTTCAAATTGCACATGAAATAATTTGATGTCGTTACAATTGGAAGAAATATTCAGGTAGCTCGATTCAGGTGGACCACCCTGTATGTCATTGATAAGGTCTAAGGGTATCAAATTGACAGGACTTAATATCCCTGCGATAAAACACGAACAGACTTACTAAACGACCTAATAAATTCTTAACGAACGGCTGATACCTGTAATTTGCTCCTATCCTTGGTTGCCATGGATTGCATAGTAGTGCCTAATTCCTCTGCACAAATAACGGTTACGCCACGTTCTCTGGAAAGGGCTTCCATTCTCTGCAAAATACCGTTTCCAGTGAGTCACTAGTTGCTGCTGGTAGGAATTCGTTGATAACGTTGGCAGCCAGACACATTCGACGACAGACATTGTCGGAATCCCTTATCGCGGTTTTTCCCTAGACTCGATGATCGAGTTGTTCTTAATGGGGGGCCTGGTACTCCGTCTCTCTTTCTCTCTCACTTCGCGTTTGACGTTTCGCAGCGGCATGCATTATCGTCGCTTATCAACGATACGTATTGCCGTGGAATGCGGTTCCGCGCGTTCCTTTGCGATACGCCGCTGAAACACCTTGCCTCCTTGCGCGTTTCTACCTGGCGAAAACGGACACGTGTTCCCGAGCCATCTACGATGGGACTGTTCAGGTGTTCAGGTGAACGTGTTCGCGACAGCGACGTAATCAGCAGGAGCCTTACCGAGTCACAGGTCCGGTTTAAAGTATACTTGCTGGACAGAATATCTACGTAGAGGTAGCGAGGTGCTCGACGAACGCTAAACCTACAGTCCACGACACTCGGTTGAACGCGATAATATTTTCTTTGTATTATACTATATTTACCCTAAAATTAATTCATTCTAGTTTTGTAAGATAATAAATCCTATTTAACGAAAGTATGCACTGTTGTGACGAGTATTCGGTCATTTAGTACAGAAATACTACTATGTACTCTAACATAGTGTGTACTCTATGTACTCTATATTCTCTAAGTATACGCATTGTATTTATTTAGTACAAAAATTGTTCGTGAAAAAAAATACGAATCAGCTTGCGACACAGCCTTATTGTCGACTGTTTCTCCGTAATTAACAATAAGCCTTGATTTTCTTATATAGCGTAGTACATAGCCTTTGTCGCACAGAAAGTCGCAACATCAAGTCTAAATAGCGATTAGCCTATAAAACGAAAAAAAAACAATTCGATCAACTCCGAAGAAATAGGAAAAATAAGATAAATAATATTCGAATAAGAAACTCGCGAGGTTACCAAACAGAAGTGAGTTTGTCTATTCACTCGTACTTAAGAGATACAAAAAATTATGGAAAAAATGAAAAGTGCATTCAGTGCCATTTCTGTTCTATTAAACAAAATCCTAAATCCCCAATTGGGAAACCATTTATAAGGACTACCTTCGTTATTCATGAAGATTTGCCAACAACCAGTCTGTCATTCAGATTGTGTCGATCGCTGCTCGATCCACGATTTATTGCGAGAGCAGTTTGCAGCGAACAGAAACGATTCCGCGGTAAGAAAGGTATCGATAACAGCTGAAATCGTTCGAATGCGATCGGATCGGTAGCGATTTGCATGGAATAAGCTTCACGATCGCTAAGGAACACGACAGGCAGTTACGATGCAAAGCAGTCAGCATTCTAGCCGAGTCACTTCTCGTTCACAATGAGACGTGAAACCCGTGGAAACCTTCCTGTACACGATGTCTGGCTTGTTCTGCTGTTGCGACAAGCTCGTTCGTTGAGAAGAAGAAGAATGGAGCTTTGATTACGCTTGACAAGTAGCAATTACGATACGCGCGATTAAAAGTCCGCGTCAATACCTCTATTAATGCAAATTTTACGTAAAGTCATTTGGTCGATAGGATGGAGTTATTAACCCTTTGATTACGGGACGATTTTTGCTGCGATGTACCGAGGGAAGTTCGCGTTTGAAACAACTTCCGATGAGACTGAATTGTTCCTTAATGTTCGATCAAGTTTTTCAGAAATTCACAGTATGAAATGAAAATGCACGTGTAAAGTGAACTATTTTTGAAAAAAAAAACATCAAGCAAGGGACCCTTCGAACCTGAAAATTTGGAATTAAATGAAATTTTGCGTGAATGTAAAGCATATCGAAGTATATAAAGAATTGAAAGAATTAAAAGAAGAAAATAAAGTTGCATTTAACAGATAAAATCTTCAAATTTTTCATCAACGATCTCTTCATAATTCAAATCACACGTTTATTTATTTATAATTTAATTTGCTCCATAGATCAAACTCGAATTTAACTTTTTATCGAAGAAGTAATCAATAAAAATGTTTCTATTTTCTGTTTCTTATTCCAAACGTTCGTCTATGATGTAAGTTTTGCTCATCTTTGCGCGGAATCGTAAAGGAACACAGAAAATCATTTCCTACGTGCGTTTCACCGACGCGTGGCGTTACGTTTCCCGCTCGAAATGTAACTCTCGTCCATTACATTACTTGAGAAGGCGTGTTTACACCGTGTGAGAGGCGTCACGGTTTCAGGACGGACCAATCGATGATTTCTCGAGAGTCATTAACTCATATAACGAATGATACTGGGAGCGGCGACGGGTCGGTTGTGATACAGACACGCTAAGATATCTACCAAACGCAACCAACGGATGAAATCGTGGGCGAGGATCTACACTTTCGCGATCTCGAAACCGATTATTACATACTTCGATGATATACGAGACGAGAACATCGACCTTGAGTTCCTTTCGAACGTGTCTCCCGCACTCGAGCATCGCGATACGACCTGCTACATGTTGATCTAGTGAAATTAATTGAGTGTCACTCAGTGAACAGATAAAGAATGAGATAATAAGGTACTTTCACTTTTTTTAACTCCCCTCGATCTCTCCCATAAATTATTGTAAATGATCCACGCGAACGTCCTCGAAAATATCAATTATATGAAACTGTGTTACGATTAAAAGTGATTATTATCATACGCGCGAGAGAAAAAAGGTTTTTTCGTCGAGAATTTTTATTTAGCATAATAAATAACTGGAATGTCAATCTTTTTACGTGCGATACTAGACACGTTGAACCGATAAAGAAATTTTGCCTTTGATTCCTTTTCCCACAGTTGACACGATCACTTGATAAGAAACCAAACGGATTCTTAAAATTGGTTTTATCGTTCGTAGTGATTACATGATTGTAGATCAAATCATGAAAATGGCTCGAATTAGTCACCGTGACTTTGACTGTGAATCACTGTTACTGTGATTCTGACTCCAACAGTCTGTGACTCTGAGACTCTAAAGCTCTGAAACTCTGAGAGTCTGAAAGTCTGAGACTTTGGGGACCCTGAGATTCTGAGTACACAAAAATCATTCTTATGTAGATGTTTTCACACTAAACCTACCGACGTTCATTTCTAACTATTTCTATCGAAAATTGACCAGTCTCAGAGACACTTTTTTCAATTAAATTAAAAAAATATCTTACGTGGAGCTAAATCGAATAATGCGTGAAACAATTGTATAGAATTCATGTACAGCATAGAAGAACTATGCTTAACGGTGTCTGGAAATTGGAAAGAGTTAGGAATCCCCTTTCAAGATGATGAGACACTAGCTCGATGACAAATCCATCGATTCGATAGGTCAGTGCGTGTCCCGTGCGAACGTAATTGACGCCTATCGGAAACACGTCAAGATAAGGTACCATTTCGCATTCGTTATCGTGGTCGTTCATATGACGAAACGTGGTAATCTTCTTCTTAACCGAAACGCCGGCGTTTAACTCAGCCCTCGTTACTTTAATCGGCAAATCTTGAAGATCGATCCAGTTCGACTCAACGTGCCGTGGCGAACGTCTCGCCTCTCCTTGACGTTAACGGTGTGTCTCCACGAGACTGTTATCGGTGATCAAACTATATAAATTGAATAATTGGCGACGGGAATAATATCTGGTGCCTTTATATTTTATCTTGACCGGTGGAACAACTTTGCAAGAGAACTCCTTGCTAGCGACAGACGTTGACAAATTGTGGGTGCGAATTTGACTGTGTCACGTGACACAGGCCAGAGGTATATTTATAGAGGCCTTTGAACTTGTATAAAAAAAAAATGTGAGATTGCTCAATTGCGGAGGAAACCGGCGCTAATATCATCTGTATAACTTTTGACACCTATATGTTCATTGCATGAATATCATCTGTATAACTTTTGACACCTGTCAAAGTTATACAGATGATATTAGCGCCGGTTTCCTCCGCAATTGAGCAATCTCACATTTTTTTTTATACAAGTTCAAAGGCCTCTATAAATATACCTTTGGCCTGTGTCACGTGACACAGTCAAATTCGCACCCACAATTACTTTTGATACCAGCCTCTCCTGTTATAATTACCTCGACTCTATTATTAGAACGCTATCCGAACTGTGATTTCCATTGAATAAAAATTCTGCGAGAACAATAGTCGATCCGTTAGTTGGTAGTTAAGCGTTAATTTAACCGCCGATCCGTGTGTTGCAATAAGGAACGTGTTGTCGACAGATCGACGTAGGAGCCATGTCACCGGATCCGTACAACGGATCGCGTGAAATCGACGTGGAACCGGGAGAATCGGATCGCCTGCCGGACACGCTACGAACGGAGTGAAGTCGAAAAGAAGTCGAAAAGAACGTCGGCCGTCAATCGAGGATCGACACACGTGATCGATCCAACAGCTTGCAACCTACGGCCTCCCCGCTGGCCTGGCCAGCTACTATGCGAATTGAAGCTCTCAGCATCCTCGTCGCGGTAAGTTGACTCATTACTAATCACTGTCACCACTTACGTTGATCCTTCATTGCATGAACTTTATTTCATCCTTCAACAAAGAAATTAATTATTGGTTACCTATGAAACATACTATAGTAAACACTGCTTTAAAAAGTATATAATAATTTCATGTTTTTATATCGAATACGAAATTATTATATATTTTTTAAAGGCGTCTACTATGATATCGTTATACAACAAATTTAAAAAAATGGATAGATTTCAAATGAATACATTTGAAATTTTATAATATATACTTACAAGCCAACGTACTACGATGAAAATACCTAAAACGTACTTTAGAGCACGTGCTCAAGGTAAGCCAGCTGTCGCGAAAATTCCTTTTATTCTCATAAATAAATATATCACCGTAATTACATACAAGAGAAACACAAAACGAAAGATCCATAAGAGCGTTGTTCGTCATTTTAAACTAAAAAGTAACTTCTTGTTACTTACTGGTAAAGTCGTGTTACGAGAGTGTTCGCAATTTGAATCGCGCATTCGCGATTTAGAGATTTAACGATCGGAAATGATACCGTGACGTTTGATACTAATCCGCTTACTTTTCTGTCAGATTGCGTGTTAACGTTTGAAAGCCGTTAATGACACGGTTATTTGGTCGGCAGCGTTGCAAGAATACTGAGAACGCATTGGTTTTTGCATCGAAGATCGATTACTGTCGGCGCGAATTCATAAATCCAGCCTTTCACTATGCGATTTCCAAGGTGATTCGTCGCGAGTCGCGACGTAGATCATAACATTACGAGTTAAGAACAACGTGACAAGGCGAATTGGCGCCGGCATTGATTCTAATTGAAAGACCCTAAAACTGGTCTAACCGACGATGGACTTGCGGTCAGCATCAGTATTTATTTTAAGTGTTTCAGCTATACAGCCGTAGTTATTACACTGACGCTTTCTTCTTAACCCTTTGCACTCTGCACCATCTCGTTATAAAATGTGAAAACAGATACGGATTTCTCTTGCACTCTGATTATGTGAACATGACCAGTGTGATTATGCGAAAATTAGTCGTATTTATTCGTCAATTTTCTCAGATTGTTTTACGTATATTCTTTTGTTTGTTTTGCGATAATTTTTATATAAATTCTTACTATTTTTGTCGAACCACTGAGAATATATAAATTGCGCGAAGAAGTCGAAGATGTAAGTTTAAACTGCGCCATTTTGTTTTAATATTTGTTCCCTAGTTCGCCGTAAATTAACTGCAATTACTCGAGGGATAAATTTATACTCACTTAAATCACGAATTATTGCAAAATAAGATCGTAAATTTTCTTTTTAAAACATCAGATTTAATATCACATTTTGTTATCAAAATAATAACCTAGATTACACGTCTGTATTAAATGTTGACGCCCAATGCAAAACGCTTTAAATTTGCCTGCCAGTGAATGGGGTTAAGCTTATTACTAGAAAATTTTCCTTCTGTCCAAAAAAAAGACTTTTCAAACATGCACCTCTTTTGGAATGTCCTAGGTAAACTTGTCCTAGTAGTACGCGCAAGTTTACTCGGTTTATAGCTTCGAAACCAGTCGATATCAGAACAACGATACACTTAATAAGTAGAGTATGCGAGTGGCCAGGAGGCAGACAAATCCAATTACCAGGTTAATCGTCGTATCTGCGGGGCGATTAGGTTTAAAGCTTCCTGTTTCGCACCTCGAGTAAACTTTACCGCTAGGCGATCGTCATCGAGTTTCCTCGGATCAATTTCTGCCCGGAAGCGTTCGTCAGTTTCCACGATTCCCTCTCGCGGATCAATGGCCCTGTTAATGGCCGATATCGCATACCAATTTTATCTGGGCGACTTTATGCGCTGACGCACGAATACTCCTCGTCGATTAATACCGTGCTTACCGGCGATACAGTCCCGCGATGTTGATAAACCAGTGGTTCTTAATCCTTTCAAGCTCACGGAATTCTATAAAAGAAGATCCCTAATCCTTCTGGAACTTGCGTTCTGGCGTAATAGAAAAAAAGAACCCGCAGCTCTTAACCACGGTTCTTAATTATGCATAATTATTTCTTGCTCTTCCCGAATCCGGTGTGATGGAAACACGTCTTCGGTTAATTAGTGAACTGCGCGTTTGATGTATTTACGGTGAACGGTAATATGGAAATTATGCATGAATCGTACGCGGAATATGTTTCACGAAGTAATGTAGGTAATAATATTAATATCTTAATTTGCATAAGTGTATAAATTTTGTATTCGTCGAGCATGTGTTCGTCGGAGTATACGCTAAGGTTTCTCTCAAGGTTTCCTGTAGGTTTTATTGCGTAGTTTGTAAAACACTTTCCACCATCGTGTAACGTTACGTGTCTCTTTATATAAGTTGTATATTTTAGGATGTATGGTATTTGAAAATGATCACGTACTTTTTGTAAGAAAGCTTGTAGTAAAGATTGAAAATTTACGTGTTACTTTTATAATTGGTAAGTCCTTCTTTGAAGTAAGTCCTTCTTTAAAGTAAGAAGGACTTGTTCAAAAAGTTTAATTTTTCGAGTTCACAATTGATGAAAAGGAAATACGCAAGTCGTAGTCAGAATTATCGGAAAGACTGGAAACTATTATTTTCAAGTATTATTTAATTTTGTTAGTATCATTTTAAATGTTTATCTTGTAGATATTAAAGCTCTGCAAATCTGCACAATGGGTCCTCCACGAAATATAGTTTCCTAAGTATATTCAAGGTATTTAAGACAGTACTGAAACTTTGTCGTCTAAACGCTATAACATGTATATTATTGTTGATATTTTATATGCGTTTGGATTCCTGTACATTCTCATAAGGTCTCACAAATTCTCATAGATTTACTCATGTTATCATTTCACTATTTATAAATAATTGGTAGATATACCTTGGAAAAGCACATAATTAATTTCTACACCTAATATTTTTTTGTTTAAATATTGCCTTTACGTCGCATGGACTGCAAGGTAATTAGCGACGAGCATATCCTTTATTTTATGATGTCTCTCAAACATTTGATGGTGTTTTGTACGTGGTCTTCAGAAGTTAGGGCCAACTCTGGTTTCAAATATAATTTTCGCCTTTCTATATCGTATCTTCGGTACGAATACTAGGTGCTTGGGTGTTGTTTTGTTATTTCAGAGGTCGCATTATTGGAGGATTTGTTTTCTTCGTTAAGAAAATAATATGTTATTTGGTCCGGTAACAGAAAGATCATGCACGTCCACGTTACACAAAAATTCCATGCGATCTATTACCAAACACACGTTATCCAATGTAATCATCATCGCGACGCATCGATTAGGGATCATCGTGATGAATGATAATTGGCCCCGCGAATACGCGAATAATTTAATAATGGCGCGTATCAGCGGCGCGAGCACACCGGCGCGTGACGTAGGAGCCGGTGCACGGAACGACGCGGGAAAAGAGCAGGCGACATTAATATGCTAATCGTTCCCTCGGCGCCAATAGTTCCAATAAATAATTCTCTTAACGCGCCGTCAGACGACAGGCTGTCCGCGCGTATATCCGCTACCGTTACACGCGCATCCCCCGGACTCGATGACAGTCTGATAACTTTCTAGGTTTATGCCAGCCGGGACAAAAAACGCCCTATTCCACGGATCGCGTAATAAATTACCTCGACCGGTATAATTCATTCCGAGTCTGTTTCCCGTATATCATTATCTGGATCTGCGATTATTTTGTCACCGCGTTAAAAGTCCTGGCTCTCGTCTAGGGTTTTAACGGGGAGCGAACGTACGGAGCTTTCGCGCGGTAGTTCCTGTGATAAGAATCGCTAACTGTTGGATACAAGGTAGCAGCCAAGGTAGCAAGGAATCGACTTAGATTTATTTACTTTTTCATTGGTTAGGTCTGGTTGAAAGAAAAAGAAAATTCTGTCTCAGCCTCGAAGTCGAGAAGTGCTATAAGGTGAACGACCTGATTATCGATGTATTTTGAAGAATACGTCATTGATCTTCCATATTTTCCACGATAAAATGGCTACTCTAGTCTCGATAAAATGGCTACTCTAAAGGAATCCTACGGAGAAAAAGAGCTACTTATTTTACAATGGCATCGATGTAAAATCAGTAATTGAGATAGTACAAATACTTCTATGAATTAACGCAAACATAAATTATACTATTTCTCATATTTTGGTGTTATGATCTCGAAACATCGAACAATAGAAAAAGTGAGCCGAATTTTGTCTGATAGGAATAGCTTTCTCTAGTAATAGAAGCTAAGAAAATAAAAGAGTGGGAGATCACCTCCGTCTTTGAGGCGTGCACGATTGAAATACCATTCGATCCTATTGGGAATCATTCGTCGACGTCGCGTATCGATTTCAAAGCAACCGACCTGCCTCTACCAGCATCCACCCACGCGAGTCCCGCGCAATCCGCGATGCCGATCAGCCAATGGTGAATCGAAACGTCGTCTATTCGTGGGAAGATGCAAAATGAAGCGATTATCGCGACTATTATTCGCGCGAAGCATCCAGGACAGCATTAATTTTAATAATCTTGGTAATCGATGCTCGCCAGCGTATGTGCAATGAAACTGGTTCAAGGAAACTGGTTTAACAAAAATTGGAAGAATTAATTAACGGTTGTCAGTAAATGCTACTCAAGGGGATACACGTAGTTCTCGTAACCAAAATTCAAGAATTTTTTTTTAACATTTAAATACATATTTTCATCCGAAACAAAGTAACTTTACATCTCTGAGCGTCTGAAGAATGAATTAACGGTTGTCAGTAAATGCTATTCAAGGGGATACACGTAGTTCTCGTAACCAAAATTCAAGAATTTTTTTTTAACATTTAAATACATATTTTAATCCAAAACAAAGTAACTTTACATCTCTGAGCGTCTGAAGAATGAATTAACGGTTGTCAGTAAATGCTATTCAAGGGGATACACGTAGTTGTCGTGATCAAAATTCAAGAATATTTTTTAACATTTAAATACATATTTTAATCCAAAACAAAGTAACTTTACATCTCTGAGTGTCTGAAGAATGAATTAACGATTGTCAGTAAATGCTATTCAAGGGGATACACGTAGTTGTCGTGATCAAAATTCAAGAATATTTTTTAACATTTAAATACATATTTTAATCCAAAACAAAGTAACTTTACATCTCTGGGTGTAACCCGTCCACGCGTCTATCGACGGAGCCCACGTTCGTTTCGTAAACGAAACTGCCGAACGCGCCTCTTCTTCTATTATCGTCGGGAGGCATCGCAGCGATCGAGCCTGTAATTTAAAACAATTTAAAAATAATATATTACGAATCGTCGTTGGGAATATAAAAGAGGGTGGGTCCCCTCGCGTGACTCGCGCTCGCTTTGTTCCTGCCTTCCGGTGATTTAGTGTGCCGTGGGTGGACTTTGCCTTTGGCGCGTTATCCTTCGAAGGACTTTTGGTAGAAGCCATCCCGAAACGAAGGGATTCGGAAATGGATGGAACGTTGGCCTCTACTGGAACGTTTTGTATCGAATTTTACATTCACACTGCTGGCATTTAGATCAAAGCAGTATCGTGTCTGTTTTTCAATACAGATAATCGTTTAAAATATTAGGTTGTTTCAAAAGTTGCTTTCGTTTTATTAATAAGTAATACAGAAACAATATTTTACGTTTTAAGTTACATCACCGAGTTGTAAACGATTCATGTTGTTACTTTCTCATCTTTCTACAAATTTTGCGATTTTTTCATTTATTAAACAAAACCTTTTAAGAGAGTTTTATAATGAAAAGAATAAATAATATAAACAATTTATTTTTAATACAACTACATACACGTCGCTTTCTACAATATAATTTTCCATAGTTAAAGGCATTCGAAGTGGCGTGAACAATTCTTTAGTGTGAACGAAATGTCCTCCACGAAAGTTTTTAGTAAAAAGGATAACATCAACTTCTAAGAAATAAGATTGTGTATAATTTATTGGAACAAGTTACGGTAGCGATAGTTGAATTTTTGTAAATACCTTCGATAGATTTAACTTTATTCTATATCGTTATAATCGAATCACTGCTATTTAATGACGATGTCGACGAATGCAGTTTCTGAAGAGATTCTGACCACGCCACAGCATTTCAAATTGAAAACTCTCGCCAGCTGCGCAGGGTCGCGTCACGTGACTCACGTGTAGCGCAAGGAGCGCGTCGTTAATTTGTCGCGGCGAGAAGGATAAGTATCCTGCGGTCTCACGCGGTCCTCGCTGGAACACTGGAGGGCCTCACAGGGCCTGGCGCGGCAAGGATACGCACCATCTACTCGCGCACACGCCGCGCGTACGAAACAGAGAGGTGACTAACCAAATATTTATACACGTCAATCATAACAGACGACGAAGCATTTGCTGTCTAAACAGGCCGCATAGAGGCCCCGTACATACCGCAAAGCCACTCGGTAGCGTTCACTTTGGAGGATCTTTCAATGCCCTGTGCCTTATCGGTCGAGGAGTACTCTTTCACTTTTGCCACTTTCCAGGCACTTTTCATGATTTTTTTGCTGCCAAAGTGATCCACTCATACTTCTGAAATTTCGTAAATTTACGTATACTCCATACCTTATCACTAGACAGCATTTATGCACTCATAACAAGTGGAAATATACAAGAATATTTAAGAATATGTACAAATGCATAAATATATTTAAAAGATACTTTTAATTAGTAATCTTTTTGAAGAGTTTGCATTTGCATCGCATCAGTTTGTTAACGCAAACACGAACGAGTACGAGACGCTTATATCGCCATGCGTTCAACATTTATTGAGAATTAAAATTCTACTGTTCCCGGTTTGTAATACGATTCTATTTGGTTTTACGCGTTTATCTATGACATTTACGATAATGGATCTCCCTGTGTGTATACGCTTTTACTACCTCCACGTTAAATATCCACCTCCATTAATTGTTAACAATGTTTGTTCCAGCAAAGACCGAGAATATAACTTTGCTGTAATAGTATACCCCGCGGACAGCGGTGGATGCTTTGTCTAAAAATGGTGAAAATCATTTGTTGCCGATTTACAAAGTCCTTTCTAAAGATGATCAATTAGAAAAATATTTAGGCGGATTTAAGGATTAATTTATAATATATCTAAAAATCGATCCATAAATATAGAAACGTAAAAAAAAAGAAGTAAGGCTACATGTTCAACACAACCGTCGCCGTAAAATTGTGCAACGAGCATAGTTCCAAGTTACTACTCGAAAGAAATCTCAAGCTCGCATAATTCAATCAAACTTTACGCGTACCATAAAAACGGGGCAAAAAATGATTGTTCGCTTGTATCGTAAACGTAATGGCTACTAAATCAAAGCGGTTACGAGGCCGTAGAGAAGATCGATCGATCCATCGTCGAAGCTTGTATCCTGGTAGCGGTGGCGATTAGGCGAGTTACAATTTTCTCACGCCCCGCGTCGTCCCGCGGTGAAACGCAAGCGAAACGATAAGAATTGCGTGAAATTTTTATGCACATTTCGAAAGAGCCTCTCGTCGTAGCAACATGGTCGCGGTTATTCAAACCACCTTATTACAATACCAGAAGCTTGTCACGATACACCACCGAGCTATACGCGCCTAGTTATTCGCTATATAACGGCACCGTTTCAGCGCTGAGAAAACCAGAGGTTCGCGGAGAGCTATAAATTATTGCCGCGCGTTTGTCCAATCGCGGCACACCGCTGTACGATGAAAAAATATCACGACCAATGGTAGCAGAGAATGTCCACTGTATATGCCCGCGCTCATAACTACCGCCTCCAGTTCACGACGGCCGCAGTAAAAACGGAAATATTGCCGTATAGCGTTACATTATCCTGACCGTATCACATTGTATGATAATCGTAGCAATCCGTCATTCCGCGGCTACATTCTCTGACCTGAAAATTTGTAATCCTGGTTCACAAGAAAGAATGCCAAGGATATTGACGAGCAAATGTTTGTAGGCGGCAGCCATCTTGGTATTGTATGTCTGTTTGGGCTGAATGACTCAATCGGTTGGAGGATAACAGCGAACCGAGAGCGTTTTGGTCAGGTATACTTTGCCCAACTCTTTTTGGACGTTTCCTTCGATATTTTGAAAAATTAGGATGCTTTGCAGGAGTAGTTTCCAATTTTTATGAAAGACGTCCTTTTAAAAAACAGAAAGAGCCGTTACTCCTAAGATGTCGCACTTTGGCTCGCTTTGAGGTGCTCGAAACTAATATTTAACAAATAATGAAACGCGAAACTTAAAAATTTCGACATTCACGACATAAATATTCCATAAATTTTAGAGCAAAGAGTTCAGGTCTGGTAATAAACTCCTAAATATGGACACAGTTCTGGTAACTTGAATGCGTGCTAGAGCACCGGTATCACCCACAAATTATTCACTCCGACATGCTCAAAAACAGTATACGAAATATGACGGAACACGAAGGGTTTAAAACGATGATAAAGTTACCCGTGTCTCGAGTTCACGATCAATTACCTCGTTATCGAGGACTCACGTTACTCTCGAATATCGGATTACGTTAACTCAGCGTCGGCTTGTCCACCTTGCTCCGGGTTAATGGCCCGTTAAATGCAGATCATCTCGAGTTATGTCGCGGTGTGGCGTATACTGCCTTTGGAAAAACTTGTTCATACTACCGTAAATGCGGTGGTGCGCTTCAACTTCCGATTGGTAGATTGCGGCTGGATACGCAAATTGATGGTCGATTATTCTATCGCGTTTGTGATACGTGTTACGGACAAGTTTTTCCGAGGCCAGTGCACATTGCGGATGTCGGGCGATCGTTAAAAAAATGATCGATTCTAAATCAAAATTACTGGAATGCGCGACGTATCCTACGAAGTTGGATCGGTTGAAATATGACTGGAAAAATAATTTCTGTCGTTACTCGCTGTATACGCCGGATGTACTTTATACATTTTTATGTCAACCCTCCTCTCGTACGGTGAGAGACAAATTTTAATGGCATTCCATTTAAAAATATGGATCGTTGTGCCCGTTTGCCCTCCTGGGAGGCCACCAATACCCTATACGTCACATGAAAGGGACTATCACCTGTAATACTAAAAAAAAAAACTTGTCGATATCGCTAACAGTTTCTGAGAAAATAGCTTGCAACACTTTACGCGGCTCACCCTGTACATACATATTCATGACATTATAAAGAGAAAAGTGAATGAGAAATTAGACTCAAATTAATTAGGTACTCTTTATTAACCACTTATTCAATGGATCGGTGAGTTTATAGATAGTAGATGTTGCAAATAGTCGGACGATGGCTGCGATTGATGACCAAGATAACAGCCTGTATTTGAAAATGAGCGTTCTATTGAAAACGAGCATTTCCTACGAGCGGCAAATACCTTGAAGTTCCAGTAGTGCAACTTGCTCCTATCAAACGTTGTCACACTAAGAATGTCGTAATTATTATATTTATACCTCCTTTGCCATGTAGAATTCAATAGAATAATGGAAAACGAAAAGTAATTTGATTCAAATAATCGCCTCAAATAGGTTGCGTTTCTAGAAACTGGTTCAGGATCGAACATCCCTAGCGCACACTTTTGCCTGAATCTCCGGGCGTGAATCTGGCATGAAAATACGACAACGACACACCCTTTTCCAGCGATACACCCTAAACAGACCCAGGGAACGCATAAACTTGCGTCGGGAGAGATAATCCAGCGACTGCACGCGTACGTCGTCGATCGTGATTTTGGACCGGTAAACTGGAACACAAAGAGACGGATCCCACATGCATCTACTTGTGTGCGTGTACGTGTGATCCGACAGACATAAACAAGCGATAATCTCGATATGGGCGCCGCCTTTTCGAATGTATCGGTCCACCCTGCGTTAGAGCACATACAGTGAGTCAAGAAATTATTTGCAGGATGTAACAAGGATATGAAAGATAAAAGAAATAACGAATGACTTTTGTACGATTTTCGTTTAAAAAATATATTGTATCGAATGTGGAAGAAAACAAATAATATCATTCATGAGTATCGGAAAATTCAAACGAAACAATTTTGTATAATATTCAGGTAACATAATTATTGTCACATGCTGCTTTATATTTTATATACCGTTAGATGAAAGCTACATCTGTATTTATGCATTCTACAATATTTATTTGAATTTATATTACAAAGGGAATCTTAAAAAAAAAAACAACGTACATTATTTCATCGCATTTCTCAACATTTTAAAAAGTCCAGAAAAATAATTGAAAATTGAAGCTCTAAACTAGAATATTCCGAATCGATAACAACATACGAATAACGTTATTCTCTCTCACTTAAAAGATTAAACTACCGCGCAACGGAAAAACGCAGAAGTCGCGGTAAACGCGTCCGAAATAAAACCACGCAACGGAGCATAACGAGCAAACATCAGAATTTTACGACGGTGCATCGAACCTCGAATTTCGACGAGGACCTCCGTGTTCCAGGGTTAATTTGAAAGTACGCGTCCGATAAATCCCTTCGGAAGCCTCGCGTTGCATTTCGTACGCAAACGCTGCCACTTGGATTCCGTGACTTATGATCCCATCGAAGCGTATTTTTCTCGCGGTTGAAACGACGCGTCGCGAGTTGCGCGCATAGCTGGAACGAGTTTGCCAATCTGAGTGCCGTAACTTTATTTCAGAGCCCTTATGCTCTGTCCGCGCGCCTCTGTAAATCTTCATTCGTTATATCGATAGTAATCGCGGAAGCCATTTGGATCGTTTGAAAATCAATATTGCGTTCGGATTTATTCGGAAAGGGAACCGCATCGTTTCGAGGGTAGGTCGAGAGGAAGTGTGATATTTCTAATATGAATTCAATTAAAAATATTCGTTATATTTGTTGTAACTTGCGTGTGGATGGTGGGGTATTTACTGTAATTTAGCCTTTTACTTTAGTACAAAAATAAATGTAACATTTTAATTATTATTTAGAATGAGTTTACAGCTTAGATGAGGATTTTCTATATTAATATACAATTAGTCCCAAGGGCAGGCGTACCCTCTACGACTATTTAAGAAATTTGTTTAAATTAAACGATAAACTTGAAGGTTCCTAATAAATTTTTCGTTATAAATACATACAATAGGAGTATGATTGTCAGCAACGTGTTGACATCAAGATGCGCGCGTTTTCGTTTAAACCGCACGAGAAGCGTTTGTCGAAATGCATCCCACGACGAATGATTCGCTAATTTTGACTTTCGAAAATGCGCTTTGCATACCAACCGAGTGGACGTTTTATTATCGAGTGGAAGACTGCAACGGATTCGGAACGCTAATTAGCGTGTTTTCGGCAACGAAATTGGCCTCCAAGGCACCGACCCTGTCGCGGAAGACTTAGGTCTGATTCACACGAGCGTTGAGACAGACTATTGTAACAGAAGGGGAAGTTTTTAGTTGCGCTAACGGATGACGAAAGAGTGAAAACAATACAAAGTCAATAAAAGTCAGAATTACACCTGAGAATCTCTCATAAGCTGAAGACGACAAAACCAACACTCGTCGAAATCATTTTCGCGTCAACGCTCGTGTGAACACGTCCTTAGGTACATCGCTGATTCGATCTTTGCTAAGGAAATACGATCTACCGAACTCGCAAAATGTTTGGTCTTCGGACAGGAAAGTGCGCGCCCGCACAGTGATACCGAATCAGTGGTACGAGAACATGTATTTTATGAATAAGAGATGCATACAAAAGGTTTGCACTTCGATTACAAATCTCTCAGACATTGCTGACTATAAAGTTCAACTTAACGTCCTGAAGAAGCCATTAGTTTTCACTTGATGCAATATCATTCGTTAACAAGAAAAGAAAACAAAAGGTTATAACGATCCAATTTAACGACTTAAAGAACACATTTGTGTTCACTCGATGCAATATCGTTAATTAACGAGAGTGGTATTAAACAACAAAAGAAAACGAAAGGGCACAACGACCCAAGTCGTGAACTACAGGTCACCATTTCCATACAGAGTATACATGTAGTAAACAAAAAGCATATTATATCCTGGTTGTAAATATTACAGACGATTAATCTCGCGACGTTTCCGAAATTCGCGAATGCGTCGGAAATCGTTCGATAAATCCACTGGTCGCTTCTCATAATTTCGACGAGCTCGTTCTGTATTTCAAGTTCTTGCTGCCGCGGAGTTGGAAATGTTCTCTTCGACGCGCAAAACATTCTTCATGGCGATTATTCGCGTATTTCAGCCGAATAATTAACAATAAATATCGTTAACGAGGACGGTTCATCTTTCGAGCTTTATTCAAACATTTAAAAATGTTTAGTGAGAATTCTTTTTTAAATGAAAAATCAATGCCGAACTTTAGATTGACTGGTAGTGAAGATTTGATAAATGAAACTATGTTTGTAACGATAGAGAAACAGTGCTCGATAAAGTTCTCAATTAATTAAAGTCGATGTTATCGTTAAAATTAAGCCAATAAGAAGCGACTAATTGACGTTTACTTAAAACTGGAGATTGTAGAAAATGTGATTTTATCGAAAAATTATTTTATTTATTGCGAAATGTCTATAAGAACAACAACAAGAATTCTATTTTTTCATCCAGAAGAAAGAGTAACCTCTTAAAAAACTAAATCTAAAACCCATAAATAATAT